>NC_061849.1:12235261-12240261 GCF_019202785.1 Penaeus chinensis
GAGGCTTGGCAGGTAGGGACTAGTGAGACACTATATAACTTTTATTTATTTGTTTGTGGAATAAAATCTGTTGACTTTATTTCCATCTTAGATATTAATATTTAAATTCTAAGAAAACTGGAGTTTGGTTGCATTCTTTGTATAGTTGGAAACAAAGTGTAATAGGAAAACCTTTCAGGTGTGGGCAGATATGCCAGCTCCTGCCAGGGGAGAGATTGTGCGTCAGATTGGCGTTGCCCTCAGGGAAAACCTGGAGCCCCTTGGAAAGCTTGTGGCCTTAGAGATGGGTATGTGTTCTAGGTTCTATTCTTAACCCAATGGTGATGGGCATGACTTGTACATACTTGCTATGCCCACTGTGAGTTACTTGTTTGATTGTTTTTACACAGATGGCTACACTTGTACTTAGTCACCATTGAGCCAATTATGAGTACTGCCTGTTTACCCTTTTCTTTGATTTATGAAAACATTATCTTATTTTGCTGTTACTAATGTTTATAACATTATAGTAATTATAATGGTTATAATAAAAATACACCATCAATATTCATAAAAAAATTATTTTTCCCGTCAATTCAAATCAAGGTCACAAGGTCTACTAATTGACTCCATTGTGGCTAAGCACTAGCAGAGCCATCTATGTGCAGAGACATTTCACAAAAATATAGAAAATGAGCACAGCATTTCCCCCATTTTTTATTCATATTCCCCGGCGGCATTGGGTTCATAGATTGCTGCATTTTCTTTTTCTGGAAATCATTATTAAATCTTCTAGTGCAGAGTAAGGATACTGTTATGGTAAAAGACTGGAAAATTTGGTTCTGAGTGCTTCTCATAGTAGTACTTCTATATGACTGTGAATATCATGTAAAATGTGCTTCCATATGTGACATTTCTCCTCACTTGCTTTATTAAACTAATGTTTTACTATTCAAGGTAGTCCATCCTTCAGTTTATTATGAGAAATATTTCCCCATAATTTATGTAAATCTTCATTCCTGTTATCTTTTTAGTATTTTTAGTACAAGGAACTTGGGAACAGCAATATTAAGTACATTCTTTAATCTATTAGGACTTCTTTTTATCAGTGGATTAAATCTAATTCCAGGAAAGATCAAACCAGAGGGCATCGGTGAGGTGCAGGAATATGTAGATATCTGTGACTTTGCCGTTGGCTTGTCTCGCATGATCGGTGGCTCTGTGCTGCCCTCAGAGCGCCCAGGACATGCCCTCTTGGAGAACTGGAATCCTCTGGGCATTGTTGGTGTGATTACTGCATTCAACTTCCCTGTTGCTGTATATGGATGGAACAGTGCTATTGCAATGGTATGGGTTTAGATTCTTGGTTAATATTATGATTCCTTTTGTATACATCTGTAAAGATTTATGAGGTATTTTTCAATTTTAATTAAAGCTATGAAAAGACGCTATCACGGACTAAAACAAAAGTAATAGCATTGGAAAGGCAATTCTTTCTGGTAGTATGGTTTGACAACAATAATATTTATAGTTATCATTCCAAATTTATGTATACAGATGATTTAAGGTATAAGATTTGTAAATCTTGGTTTAGAGACAGTTATTTAAAATGTTAAGTAGAATTAGGGTTTCTAAATAGATATTTGTTTGAAATAATTCATGAAAAATTAATAGAATTCTACACCAAAAATGATAAATTATGTATCTATGCTTTAGAAATATACAGGTATTTCAAATACATTTAACTCTTATAGTAAAATGGCATGGCCTAAATGTAAAGATTCTTCGAATGACTGTTATATCAATATTCATATTTTCAGGTATGTGGCGACACTCTTTTGTGGAAGGGTGCCCCAACCACTCCACTTGTGTCAGTAGCAACAACCAAGATTGTAGCCTCAGTCTTGGAGAAAAATAATCTTCCTGGAGCTGTGTCTGCACTGTGCTGTGGTGGTGCTGACTGTTGGCACTGCTATTGCCAAGGATAAGAGGATTCCATTGGTCTCTTTCACAGGGTTCTACAAATGTTGGAAAACAGGTAAAGAGTGGGAATTACTTGTGCATTATGTGGTACAGATTTTAGTATTGAGTTGCTGATAAAAAAAAAAAAGGGTATTATACTGGATTAATACAAGTTTTACTGTTATCTACCTTTTTTAGTTTTAATTAATATATTAAAGAATGTGTAATGTAAAGTTGTGATAATGGACCATTTTCATTATTCAAGATTTATTATTCATGAATAAAATATGTACTAATGAATATCTTATTCCATTTACCCAGGTTTCCCTTATGGTTCAAGAGAGATTTGGCCGCCATCTGCTAGAACTTGGGGGCAATAATGCCATTATTGTGGATGAGGATGCTGATATTGAGATGGTTGTGAGGGCAGCTTTGTTTGCATGTGTAGGCACTGCAGGCCAGAGATGTACTACAACCCGTAGGTTAATTCTGCACGAAAAGGTTTGTATTTATGTAACTTATATGATTTGAGACTGAATAGAGAACCCCCATTTTAAGAAAAATTCTCATGATAATGTTGGCAAATCAAGTGGGTCAATGAAAATGTGTTTCCCTTTGTATGTTCAATCCAATTTTAACTTCACTAATCAAAATGAAACTTGTTTGAATCATCTGATGTACCAACATTGTCCATTATTTTGAATACTTTACATAATAAGGATGAGTAAAGGCTTTCATTTTCGCATTTATTTTGATTGACGTCATTTATCACTTATTTATCACCATTTAGGTGACTAAAGGGTTTCATCATACACAGGGCTTGGGTACCTGTGTAACTCTATTATATTGATATTCAAATGTCAGTTTTGATTTGAACATCTTCAAATGTAGAATAGGACAAGCGAGTTGTTAGTAAAGTGGGGACCTTGTATAGCTGTTATTTTGGGTTAAGTACAACCTTTTTGTTTCATTTGTGGTGATGTATAATAGTTTCAACTTTTGATGAAATGTGATTTTTGTTGTAATTAACTGTAAGTAATTCATCAAGCATGAACATTTTTTTATAGGTCCATGATGAGATTGTTGAACGTCTTGTAAAGGCATACAAAAATTTCATGCCACGTTTGGGCGACCCCTTAGATGATGGTGTTCTGTATGGACCCATGCACTCTCAGCAGGGAGTTGATGGTTATCTTGCTGCTGTCAAGGAAGCTGTCTCTCTTGGAGGCAAGTGGTCTTTATACTACTGTTTAAAACTAAACTACAGAACTAACCAAAGAAAACTATATAAATAATGAATTATGAAGTCAGATCCCTAACAGCATTAATTTCTTTTTGGTACACTTGATTTTGGTATTTGCAGGGGATTTTTGAAAATTAAATTGCAAGTTTGATGATATTTACATTGGCTTTACTGAAAATTTCTATTTTTAACTAATTCCCACATACCTGAAAATCTTAAAATGTGTTTTTGGCATGAGGTTTATTGATTTAGGCTAACATTTACTGCTTTATTTGTAAAATATAAGTATCTTTAAGACCAATAAATGATATTACACTTTCCATTTATATTGCATTTTTGATAATACTGTCTGGTAGTATCTAATTATTCATTCTGATAGTCACTCCCAACTATGATATACATATACATATTTTCTGAATCTTCTCACACTGATTTTGTTCTGTTATCCTTGAATGCACGTAACAAATATGTCCTCTTCTCAACAGGAAAGATTGAATTTGGTGGTAATGTGATTGACCGTGAAGGCTTCTTTGTTGAGCCAGCCATTGTCACTGGACTCCCACATGATTCTCCAGTTGTCCACCGTGAGACCTTTGCTCCAATTGTCTATGCTCTCAAGTGCCCGTCACTAGATACAGGAATTCAGTGGAACAATGAGGTTAATCAAGGCCTCTCGTCTTCCCTCTTCACACAGAAGCTTGGCAGTGTTTTCAAGGTAGGTTTTCTTATGAATTATTATGATTCTAATTTGGTAGTAAAGTTATTAAATTCATATAAAAAGGATGAAAATAGAGGATTCTTAATTAAAAACAAAAGCTCCAAGAAAGTAAGTATTGGAATATAAATCCTGAACTCTTTTTCCAGTGGCTTGGACCAAAAGGCTCAGACTGCGGTATCATCAATGTCAACATCCCCACCAATGGAGCAGAAATTGGTGGAGCCTTTGGTGGCGAGAAGCACACAGGTGGTGGCAGGGAGTCTGGCTCGGATTCATGGAAACAGTACATGCGCCGATCAACCTGCACCATCAACTACACCAAGGAATTACCCCTTGCTCAGGGCATTAAGTTTGAGTAATGCAAAAGAATATAGACCTTCCCATTCTACTGCTAAATAGTACAATATGTGGTCAGAGCAGCAGCTGTTGAATATTTTCTTATATTGAGAAATACAGAAACAACAGTTGTATTAGCTGTCAATTTGGAGGCTAATAGTAGCTCGGTAATGATGATGAAACATACCCTTACAGGTAATTAGGTAAAATGTTTTGTGATGTACAGGACAAGTGCAATTAAAGAGCTGTATCCGGTGATTGAAGCTTTCTGTAAATGCTCAAAAGAGTAACGTAACAGATATAGCATCCCAAAATATTTTATATATACACATGTTTAAAGATATTTTATACCAGTGCCATTTGAAATTTGTCTTTTCAGTACCTTTAATAAAAAAAAAATAAAAAATGCTTCTTTTCATATCCTTGAAGTAGAAAAAAAGAAAAAAGTTATTGAATGTGATTAACATATTAAAGCAATCCCCCCTTAATCCCATGTTCGTTGTTGTCAAGAATTTGATTTCTTTGGTTTCCTAACCCCTGCCTCTTCTTTTACCAAAGCTCCAACCAATGTTACCAATACCCCCTCAATGTTTGCTGTCAACTCTCTCCATTCTGAATCATCCTCTCCTCCCAACAGTACCACCATTCCCCATACCATCTTCCTCCTGCCCTCGTCCTACTGCTTCCAGCTCTGCAAACCTTTTGAGTACCCTTTTTGGCCCAGCCAAGTGGGATCGGTTCTGTGTGTTTCCCCCAAGACCC
>NC_061849.1:12250261-12252761 GCF_019202785.1 Penaeus chinensis
AGACGACTAGAGTTGCACATCCAGACCAGCAAACAAAAGCTAGTGAATTTATCAATAAATATGTCAAAGTCTCGAGTCACAAGTTACTAAGTGAAGAATCAATTTCAAGTCTAAATGCATCTTGCTCTGAGAGAAGGGATATGACTGAAGAGATGATAAAGCAAAATTATTATTGCGATGTGCTGCTCACTCAGCTGAAGCTTGACGCGCTTTTTCAAAAGGAAAATCCACTCCTGTACTCGCAGTATATAATTTGGTTTATGAGAAAGGAATTCTGCCAAACTCTTGGACATAGGGTATCGTTATCCAATACTAAAGCCTAACAGTTTGCCTGATGATAGACCGACTTCCCTCACCAGTTGTTTATGCAAAACTTTTGAAAGGATGGTATCATATAGACTCATGTATAGGATTAGATACCTACTATCGAGTAATCTTCATGGATTTTTACCAGGAAAAAGTGTCCAAGATTGCATTACGACCTTTCTCACAAATCTCGGGGCACTAGTTTCACTGTCTTTCTGGATCCTAAATCAGCATTTAATAATGCTAATCCTCATATCATCTTACACGAACTAGCTAAGATGGGAATAGGAGGATATCTCCTAAGATGGATTAGTGGATATTTTCAAAATAGAAAATCAAGTGTATTTTTTCAGGGGTACTTAAGCGAACGGAAAGACATGATACTGGGAAAACCACGAGGCGGAGGATTAAGCCTTCTTTTGTTCAGTGTGATAATGAATATATTCATCAAACGTTATCAGGCGAAGGTCAACGGTCTTGTGCTGACTTATGCTGATGATATTCTCATTCAGACACTAAATAGAGAGTGCATTAACAGTTGTCTCCTATATGTAATGAACTAGGATTAGTTATCTCCACAGTGAAACCGAAACTATATAGTCACAACTGTAAAGATTGAAACAAGATATTTTTGTTACGTGGTATGGATATTGAACTGGTTGAGACCTACGACTATCTAGGAGTCATGGTTCCTCGCAAGCCAGAACATACGGAATGCTGAAATCAGAAATGCGGGAGTAGACTGGCTGCCTTGAGGGCGGTGTCGGCAACAATCACACGTCTGGAGCGAATATTAGAATTGTAAGGTTAATGTACACTGAATATATATAACCACTGATAGATTATGTTGCTCCAGTATTAATTACTCAATCAAGTAGATCGATTAGAAAGTTGGAAATCGTGCAGAATATTGTCTTAAGAATTATAGTTTGCTGTACGATAACAACAAAGGTGGTGAATATGAGGAAAGGGTTGGAAATACCAAGCATCCAAGAAAGGACAACAGAAATTAATTCTACGATAGCTTTAGAATCAATAAGATCATCAAATGGTAATCAAGCTAAAGAAGCTCTACAAACATTCTTTCACACTGGAAGACATAAATCTGCTTGGGTTAAAAACAGATATTATTAACTATAGTGTGAATTACTTTCCTGAAGGCATTAAAAGCAAACATTCTGTGCCACCATGGGATGTAAGATGCTTTGATACGACCAAAGCAAATCTTCTCCCTAAGAATGCAGTTGGAAATTACGTTTCTAAAAGTAAGGCAAAAAATGACGTTTTGAACTACATATATAACATCAAGAAAGATTACTCTATCAAGCAGGCGGTATACACTGACGGTTCGGTAATACCCCAGGAGGGTATGTAAGGCTGTGCTGTTGTTATGACAATGGGCAAATTCATAAAGTTGGCATCAGACTCAACAAATGGGCATCGATTCTCTAGGCTGAGCTACTTGCTTTACTCTCTGCCCTTAAAACAGCTGATAAAACAAAAACAAATTCACTTATTGTAAATGACTCCCTTTCTGCATTATATGTATTAAAATCTCTTAAAATAGATGTCACGGGTCTTGTTTGTACAGCAAGACACAGACTAAATAGACTTTATCATAAGGGCGTTACCACTGAATTGCTTTGGATACCATCTCATATCGACATCAAGCTCCATAATGTGGCTGATAACTTATCAAAGTCATCAGCCCAACAAGGCCTCATTGAGTATGATATAGGCGTAACACCCAGCCATGTTCACAGCATGTGAAAGCATAAGCTCCCTTTTAAGGCTGAAAATGAAAGTGACGCAGAAATAGGAAATAGATCTGTATCATATCATAATGAAATGTTAAAAACGAAACATATTTACGGAATAACTAATAAGATCACTAGAAAAATGAATGTGGTGACAACTGGGTATAAATATCATTGGGATTGTAATATTTTCCATAGAGTTGAGGAACACTATGTACTGTTATGCCCACTCATTTAAGAATATCGAGAAAGGGATGGGCATTAAACCATATATACTATCATTAATGATTTCACTGAAAAGGATAAACTTCAAGACATCCTTAAAAAGTATTCGTCTGTAATAGATAGTTATATTTTCCATGGTAGATTTTATAAAATAAATGCATGATCTTATGCTTTTCCATCAATATTATGTAAATTACTCCCATGATAAAGTA
>NC_061849.1:12272761-12277761 GCF_019202785.1 Penaeus chinensis
TGTGACAAATGAATAAATGAATGAAGAATTAGATAAGTAGATAGATAGGTAGGTAGACAGATAGATAGATAGATAGATGGATGGATAGAGATAAGGGCAGAGATAGAGATAGATAGAGAGATAGAAGATAGAATTAGAAATAGAGATAGATAGATAGAGACAGATATAGAAAGAGATAGAGGCAGATGGATAGAAAGCTGGATGGACAAATAACTAAAACAAAAAGATGAAAATAAAACTGACTGGGGCCAATGCGCTCTATTGCAAATGGATTATGAGAGCAATTCACAGCATAAAAAATGTGGACCGAAAATCGAGTAGTAATAATAACCATGAAAGAGGGCGTTACGTGTTATGAAAATAGGTCACATCCCACAAAAGGTTAGTCACCCCTGCATTAGGGAGAAGTAGGGGGGTAGGAGGGGGGGGAGAGGTCAAGAGAGGGCACCATTAATAGTGACATTTTGAAAGAGAAAAAGATCAAAGCGAACTTACGCCTCCCTTTCCTGTCCTTTTTTTTTCCTGTCAGTATTGAAAGGCCAGGTAACCATATATCTATCTTAGTTTTCTTTATCTGTTCATATTGCTAGTTTTTTTTTTTTTTTATTCTTAAAGCAGATAATATAGTATTTACTGGATACGGGTATTCACGGACACGTATTCACAGTGTGGATACGCATGGCTGACGGAATACTAAAGTCCTTTATGTTTGCGGAGTGAGAATTGGCGGGAAATGTGGGTTTTGGCGCGCGGACATGCGAGGTTCCAGGTCAAAAGGGCATAACTCTCGCACACGTACATAACGCAAGCACTCACACACATGCCCAGACGCACACACATACATACACACTCACACATGTAGACACACACAAACACACACACACACTCACACTCACACTCACACTCACACTCACACTCACACTCACACTCACACACACACACACACACACACACACACATATACACACACAGACACACTGCCTTATAGATATATATACACATACACACGCACACATAAACACACACACACACACAACCACATATACACACACACACACAAACACACACACACACACTGCCTTATAAATATATATACACATACACACGCACACATAAACACACACACACACACACACACACACACACACACACACACACTCACAGACTCACACGTACAAACACCCACACACAGGCACATACCTATGAATATACCTATGTATATACACTATGTATATACACATATACACACGCACTGTGTGTATATGTGTTTGTGTGTATCTATATATATATCTATCTTTCCTCTTTTTTCCTATCAATCTACCTGTTATTGTTATAGCTATGATAATTGATAATGTTATTACAATAACAATAATAATGATCATAATGATGAGCGAAAAAATATATGATCATGATAATTATAGTAATGATAGTAATAACAAAAGTAATAGTACTGATGATAAGAATTATAATAAAAGTACTAATGCAAGCAATTACGGTAATAAAGACAACAAAAACAACGATAACAACAGTCATGAAGTACCAACCAGCGAAAAATTGAATAAAAAACGACATTTCCCTAAAAATCATTGCCAGCGGACGACCCTATTATATTCCTGGCCGTAATGTATTTGCAAAACCACTCGCCGACGCTTGGCAGATATATCGAATCGTGTTGTAGTAAAGCCTATTGTATCCCAAACTACTGTATCCCTACCGTGCTATATTTCGAAGATACTTGAAGATACTTGCCGGCATTGGGCAGAAATATTCGATTCGTGTTGAAGTAAAGCCTACTGTATCCCAAACTCCTGTATCCCTACCGTACTATATTTCGAAGATACTTGCCGGCATAGGGTAGAAATATTCGATTCGTGTTGTAGTAAAGCCTACTGTATCCGACCCTTTTCCTGCTAGTACTGTATTTCGAAACCACACGCCGGCGCTTGACAGAGATATCGACCCCCGCTGTAGCTAAAGGGAGTCACAGGTAAGGCTTCAAGTGATTAACTATTTGGCTTAATTGGTCTCGGCTAATTGTTCTGCGCGATTCGGAGACTATGGGATTTTGACGAAGGCTACGGGTTCAGGGAAATGTGACCCAGGGTGATCTCGTTACCTTTATTGTCATCATTATCATTGTAATTACTGTTATTTCCTTTTTTTTTTGGCCTTTTTTCTATATCATCATTAACAGCATTATCATATCACTACCATTTCGTTATCTTATTTATCATCACTATCATTATCATTATTTGTATCAGTATCTAATCATTACTATATTTTTTATCGCCATTAATATTTTTATTATCATTATTGTTATTATAACTATCCTCCTCATCATCACTATTGTTTTCTTTATCATAATTATCATTATAATTATCATTATCATTATCACTACATTATAATTATCATTATTGAAAAAACTATTTTTATCCTCATTATCATCATCATCATTGTCCCTATTATTTCCATTACCATTTGCAAATTACAAGAACTTTGAGAGCATTGCTACTGCCATTACTATGAATACAACGTTCAAGTTTGTTTAGCAAAATTGTTTTAAGGTAATGTTATCGCTGAAGTGATTAATTGTTAAAGTGAGTTACAAAAATGACCTATGAAGTAAATATCTTTTGAAAACATCTTGTTATCTAGCGTTCTCTGCATTTGCAACATATCCTCTTGTTATTTGCATGCTCCTTGTATTACTTCCGATTAACGGAGATGTGGAAGAAAATTGAGATGTTTCCGTAAACTTTAACGAACGGTCTCGTTTTCCCTTGCATCACCTATAGGTTCGTGACTGTTATCATTGCGTGTATTGCGTGTATTATTGGTGTCTGTTACTGTGAGTGCAGTCGTTATAACCTGGGGTTGAGAACAATGCGAAAAAATTTCTAACAATCTCTATTCTGAGTAGTCAAATTACGGCTAATTTATAGGACCAGCTTACAGTAAAAAACAACAACAGATACATACATACATAAAGCGAGAGAGAGAGAGAGAGAGAGAGAGAGAGAAAGAGAGAGAAAGAGAGAGAGCGAGAGAGAGAGAGAGAAAGAGAGAGAGAGAGAGAGAGAGAGAGAGAGAGAGAGAGAGAGAGAGAGAGAGAGAGAGAGAGAGAGAGAGAGAGAGAGAGAGAGCTCTTTTAAAGGAAAAACAACGAAATTATGCCATTATAAATTGTATATGATATGATAGGATGTAAATTTAGTCCTATTGATATTAGGACTGTCTTTGGTAGTACGGTACCAAGTTCCTCGCAGACATACATAACAACGGAAACGGCATAGTATAAAGTATTTTTTTCCAGTGAAGTTTCACATTCGCACATACTGCTAAACTTAAATTCAGTTTCAGCCGTCGTGGTATTCACATAACTCTATGGAACAAAATAACTGATGTTATGTACATGAGTAACCGTTTCCTGGAGCGTGGTTCCTCTTCGTTAGACATCAGGCAGAAACGTCTTTCAGGAGAACGCTTTGTAACGAAGGGAGGTTATCCTTTTACCCCGAACTTGGTGGAAACCCAGAGAAGTAGCTCTCGTGATCACATAAGGTCAAAGGTCACACAGATGATGGTAACTGCGGTATTTACAGATCTGTCAAAGAAGAAAGAGAGAAAGAAAGAAAGAAAAAGTGAAAATATGCCATAGAAATCAGTAGCGTTCACTATCACCCAGACAATGAGAACTGAATGAACCCTTAGAAGTACAACACTCATGCAGGTCCAACTTGTGAAAAATATGAAAAAAAAGGACTGTAACCTTCTTACTCTATTACAAATCACTTTCAAGAATTTCAATAGCACAGCCTTCAGCATATCCCTGATTGATATTGGACATACTTCAAAGGACACAACTAAGCTCAAAAGTCGGTCTTCTCTCTCTCTCTCTCTCTCTCTCTCTCTCTCTCTCTCTCTCTCCCTCTCCCCTCACCCTCTTTCTCTCTCTCTCTCTCTCTCTCTCTCTCTCTCTCTCTCTCTCTCTCTCTCTCCCTCTCCCCTCACCTTCTCTCTCTCTCTCTCTCTCTCTCTCTCTCTCTCTCTCTCTCTCTCTCTCTCTCTCTCTCTCTCTCTCTCTCTCTCTCTCTCTCTCTCTCTCTCCGTGACCTGGCGTGAGAGACTTTTTTGGAAGTACCAGTAGCTAGTCATCAAATCGCGTTAGTGCTGCTGGACCACGAGGGAGGGGCGTGGATAACTCGTTTACCTGGAATGGAGATGCCTGGCTGCTGATTTCTCTGAAATGGCTGGAAACGATGGTAGTAGCTCCTGGTGCGTCCGTCTCACTTGGTTAATGGCTTCGGTGCGGGGTTCTCGTTGACACTCTCAGTCCCGTTTTTGCTTGGGGCCTCTTGAGTGATTGGCTCCGTGGGCAGCTTTGTTTGTTGCATTTTTTGCTTCTCTACTACTTCTGCGAATTATTACCATTATGATTACAGTCATAATTACTATCATATATATACATATATGTATGTATGTATATAAGCACACACACACACACAGACAGACACACACACACACACACACACACACACACACACACACACACACACACACATATATACATATATATATATATATATATATATATATATATATATATATGAACCGCGTTCATGTTGACAAATGTATAAAAGGTATGAATGAGAATGAATATCTTCACAATACAAGAGATGTATTTGACCGGTTTCGACTTTGTCTTCGTCAGAAATACATACATTTAAGGGAAATACAGAGTATATATATATTAGACATGAGGTGATGAACTACCTGACGACTGTGACCACCATAGAACTTCCAACGCCATGGTGGTACATGTAGATGAAGCTGGACATCTACCCAATTGGAAGGAAGCAAAAATAGTCCATGGAGGACTGTACATACAGAAAAGGAAGGTCATGGAAGCTGCTTACATCGTGACGGAAAAAAGCATCAACGCAGCGTCGGGTAGATTCAAACTATCCAAGGTCGCAGCTGCAATTATACGATCAACAAGT
>NC_061849.1:12285261-12287761 GCF_019202785.1 Penaeus chinensis
TTTCTTTCTTTCTTTCTTTCTCTCTCTCTCTCTCTCCCTCTATCTCTCTCTCTCTCTCTCTCCCTCTATCTCTCTCTCTCTCCTCTCTCTCTCTCTCTCTCTCTCCTCTCTCTCTCTCTCTCTCTCTCTCTATCTATCTATCTATATATCTCTCTCTTTCTCTCCCTCTATCTTTCTCTCTCTCTCTCTTTCTCTCTCCTGACGTCAAATGCGGTTTTAATTTCCCGGAAGCGAAACAAAGTAACTGAACAAATAAACTTACAGGGTCTTGTTACAGCCACTTTCCTCACGAGATAATTAGGATGCGTCTCACCTGTTTTACCTGCTCTATCTCTCCCTCCTCTTGCATTGGTCTCTCGCGTCTACTTCACGCCTCCTCTTTGGTTTGTGTTCTGTCTCTTGTGTTTTTGTTTTCTCTCTCTCTCTCTCTCTCTCTCTCTCTCTCTCTCTCTCTCTCTCTCTCTCTCTCTCTCTCTCTCTCTCTCTCTCTCTCTCTTATCTCTTTATTCTTTCCCCTTCTTTCCGGGTCGTTATTTCTTCGTTGTGGAGTTCTTTTATATTTTTATTTATTCTAAAAAAAAGAATATATATATTTCTGTTTCTTTTTCTTGTAGTTTATCCCCTTGTTTAGATTTTTATGTATTCGTTCAGTTTAGTGTTATTCCATCTCTAATTCTTCTCTCCTCTTCTGTCTTTTTCTCTCTCTCTTTCTTTAAAATTCGCTTTTTATTTCACATATTTGGCTCTTCCGACTATATAATTTCCCTTCCTTTATTTCTGCCTACGCATCGCCTTCTTTCTTTGTAGCTATTCTTTCTCGTCACCTTTCTGGTTAACTTCTCTCCCTCTCATTCTCTTCTCCTTCCTCTGCTTCTGTCGATCCAGAATCTCTCTAATTTTCTTTCTCCTCTTTTCATGCTGTTTATCCGCCTTCATTCTCTTTTTCTCTCCATTTATCCCCCCCCCCCCCCCCCCCATCTACCTATCAATTTTCTCTCTCTGTTTACCTCCTTTATCCCTCTCCCATTCTCTCATTTCCCTTCTCTCATTCTTTCTTTCTGTTTTTTTTTCCTTCTCATCTCGCCTCTACCTCTCTCTCTTTTTTTCTCTCTCTCCCATTTGCTCCATCTTCCTCCCTCTCCCACTCCTTCTTTCTCCCTCTCTTTCTTCTCGCCCCCATCTCTCTCTCCTCATCTTCCCCCTTCTCCCATTCCCTCTTTCTTCCCCTCTCCCATTCTTCTTTCTCCCCCTCTCTTCACCTTTCTCCTTCTTCCTTCCTCTCTTTTCCTTCTTTCCCCCTCTCTCATTCCCCATTTCTTCCTCTTTCTTCTCGCTCCTCTCTCTCTCCCCATCTTCCCCTCTCTCCCCTTCCCTCTTCCTCCCTCTCCCTCCCTCTCCCATTCCCTCTTCCCCCCTCTCCCATTCCCTCTCCCTCCCTCTCCCATTCCCTCTCCCCCCCCCCCCCCCCTCTCCCATTCCCTCCCCCCCCTCTCCCCCCCCCTCTCCCATTCCCTCTCTCTCCCTCTTCCTCCTCCTTCCTCCCTGTTAGACCAAACGCAGAGCAATCCACATTCACACTTAAGGGCGGAGAGGGCCATCGCCCGAGGCAACAGCCAAGGGTTAGTCTTCAGGTGTGGTATCATTGACCGGAGACTCACGGAGAGACGCGGCATTAAATGATAAAGAAAGGAAGAAAGAGAGAAAGAAAAGAAGAATTGGTTGTATTGTGTATACGAGAGAAAGAAAGAAAGAGAAAGAAAGAGAGAGAGAGAGAGAGAGAGAGAGAGAGAGAGAGAGAGAGAGAGAGAGAGAGAGAGAGAGAGAGAGAGAGAGAGAGAGAGTTGAATTACCTAGACGAAAAGGCAATGAAAGAAAACAAAAATTCATATGAAAAAAGACGACGAAAGGTGAGAACATGTGAAATTTGAGATAATTAAGGCAAACTTAAAGAGAAAGGATGATGGAAAGATCAAGGAAATGGGACAATTAGGAGGCATAACATTCTTACTTCTTGAAACCACTTAACCACACAATAATTAGAAGTGAGCCTACTTTCTCTCTCTCTCTCTCTCTCTCTCTCTCTCTCTCTCTTGCTCTCGCTCTCTCTCTCTCTCTCTCTCTCTCTCTCTCTCTCTCTCTCTCTCTCTTGCTCTCGCTCTCTCTCTCTCTCTCTCTCTCTCTCTCTCTCTCTCTCTCTTTCTATTTATCCATCTATCTATTTATCCATCCATCTACTCATCTATCCATGTATCTATTTATTAATCTATCCATCCATGTATCTATCCAGTTATCTATTCATTCGTCCATCTATCTATCCATCTATCTTTCATATATCTGTCTATTTGTCCACCTATCCATTTATCTATGTATCCATCCGTCCATCTGTCTATCTTTCTATCTGTCTATATTCATCTCTTAGTTTTTTTGTTAGGCTCTAAATATCCATTCGTCCATCTATCAATTTATCAATCCATCTTCCATATATATCTATCACTGTTCG
>NC_061849.1:12295261-12310261 GCF_019202785.1 Penaeus chinensis
AGACGTCAGCCCTGAAGTCAAAGGCAGGAACATCCCTGACCCGGATCCTCCCTGGAATGAAAACATGGAAATTAAAGCCAGTGATTATTTGCTTCCTGGGAGATTGAGAAATAATTCAAGTCAGTCTCAGATCTCTCCGGGGAAGGATGACGCGGATGCCTACGTCCCAGCCAGAAGAAAATTCTGGAAGCGGAGGTCGAAGGAGAGAAAAGTTTTGGGAAGGAAAACCTGGGAAGGAAATAAGAATAAGAACGAAAATATTATCGAGAACGGTTTTATAACGAAAATGAAGAGAAGTGTTAATCAAGAAATAAGTGAATTGGATACTAGAGAAATAATGGAAACGGAAGAAAGTAAAGAAAGCGAGAAACAAAAATGGGGCGGTGAAGAAAAACGGGGAAAGAACGTCAGCAAAAAACAAGAGAAATTAGGGAAAGTTAAAGAAGAAAATGACTTTAAAAACACTGCGCCGAAAACCACTACGAGAGGAAAGGAGGAAGCGGAAGATATTACAAAAAGAGAGACAGAAAAAGAAGGAGACATTTTCAGATTAAGAGGCAAATATAGAACAGAAGAAGAAACAAATGATGGGAAACAGAGAAAATTAGGAAGAAGAGGGATATACGGAAACGATGCAGAAGGGGAAAAGGGTGAAAAAGAAAACGAAAAACAAATCTTGGGGAACAAAAAGAAACAAAAAACATTTGAAAACAAAGATGAGAAAGTGAAAGAGAGAGAAAAGGAAGATGGAGAAGTCCAGACACCGAGGGAGGTAAGAGGGGGAGAGGAAGGAAGGGGAGGAAGAGGAGGGAGGGAAGGAATAGGAGGAGGAGGAGGAGGAGGAGGAGGGGGGCCAGGCACGGGAGCGGGCCGACACCCCCCTTCCGCTCGCCTCCCGTCCCCTCCCGCATCCTCAGCCCCCATCGAGGGGAGATTAGTCACGTCATACTCGGAGTCGATGGCCTCAAGAGGGAGGAAGGGGAGGGGAAGGAGGAGGAGGAGGAGGAGGAAGAAGAAGAGGAGGAGGAGGAGGGGAAGAAGGAAGACGATGCCACGTCGAGGAAGGACCTCAGAGGGAAGGGAATCTAAACAGGAGGAAAGCGCGGAAGCTCCTTCTTCCCTTCTCGCGTCTCCTCCTCCGTCGCCCTCCTCGCCTCTCGCTCTCTTGCCCTCTTCCCGGAGGTTTAGTTCTTTATCCTCTTCTTATTTTCCTTTTCCCTTCACTCCATCCTATTCCCATTCTTCTGCTCCTTTTCTTCGCCCTTCTCCTCTGTCTTCATCACCTCCAAATTCTCCTCTTCCTCTCCTTCCTCTTCCTCCTCCTCTTTCTTCTCTTCCTCTTTCTCATGCCCCTATCCCTTCTCTTCCCTCATCCTCTCATTTACCCTCACCTCCTCTCTCATCCTCTTCTATTCTATCCCTTCCTGCTTCTCGACCTCCTCCCCCTCCCTCTCCACCTCTCCTGCCTCCTCCTCCTATTCTTCCTCCTCCTCCTCCCCCTCCTCCTCTTTCTCTTCCTTTCCCTTCTCCTCTTTCTCCTCCTTCTCCTCCTCTCCCTTCCCCTCTTCATCATCTTCCTCCTCCTTCTTCTGCTGGTGCGAATAAAGGCATCACTTCCGCGGCCTCCTCGACCACTTCCAGTCGACCCCGAGCGCCGCCTGGGCCAATATCTGAAGGAGAAGACGAAGGAGAAGAAGAAGGAGGAGAAGAGAGAGAAGAAAATTATGAAAGGGAATTAGAAAGGGAAGAAGAAAGGGAAGAAAGAGGAGAATCGGAAGGAGAAGTAGAAGAAGAAGAACGGGAAGAAGAAGGACGCGAAGAAATTAGAGAACGAGAAACCGAGGGTGAAAAGGGGCAAGGAGAGGGAGATACCGTAGATCAAGAAAGAACATGGGAAATCAGAAGAGAAGAAACCGGAAAAGAAGGACAAGAAAAGAGAGAAATCAAAGCAGAAGAAGGAGGAAGAGAAATAAGAGGAGAAGGAGAAATCACAGAAAAAAGAGAACGAAGAGAAGTAAGGGAAATAATAAGAGGAGAAGGGAAGGTAGGTGAAGAAAGAGAATTGGAAGAAGAAGAAACTCTAGAAGAAGGAGGAAGCGACGAGAGAAGAGAAATAGAAATCTTACGAAAAGAAGGGAGACAAGAGGAAGGAAGAGAAGAAGATAAACTAAGAGAAGAAGGAGGCTTAGAAAAAGAGAGAGGAGGATCAACCGAAGATATAAGAAGACGAGAAAAAGGTATAGAAGGAGAGATAGAAGTACAAGAAGTAGGAAGAGATGAAGAAGAACCAGAAAAAACAGAAAAGGGAGGGGTAACAAAACATGGAATGGTAGAAAGAGACAAAAGATGGAGAAAAAGAGAAAATACTAGAAAGAGAGTATTGGAGAAAGAAAACGTGTTAAGAAAGGAAATGAAGAGAAGAAAAAGCAAGAAAGTTACAACAGAAGAAGTGGAACATGAAGAAGAGAGAGCAACAGGGATAGAAATATCGAGAAAAACAAACAGAAGAAGGATAGTGAGGATAAAACAAGAGAGAAGGGAAAGAGACACCGAAAACATAACAGAGGGGGAGGTGAACAGATCGATGAAAGTGGGAAGAGGGAGAAAGAAAAGACGAAGAAAGGGGGGAGAGGTAAAAGAGGGGAAAGAGGTAAAGGATGAGAGGAAGGAGGGAAGGGAGTGGAAAGAGGAAAAGGCGGAGAAGGAGCCCTTACAGAAGAGGGGAAAGGGAGGTCGGGAATCCGGGGAAATTTTATCCGGACGGGGAAGCGAAAATCCCGTCGGTCGCGGTCCCCTCCGGAATGGGAAACGGGGAGAAAGGGAGAAAGGAGGGGGAGGTGGGGAGGGAGAAGGAGGGAGAGAGAGGAAGGAGACAGAACTGGGGGAGGGAGAAAAGAGGGAGAAAGAATTAGGGAAGGGAGAGATGAAGGAGAATGAAATGGGGGAGGGAGAAATGAAGGAGAAGAATTTGAGGAAGGGAGAAGAGGAGGAACAAAGGAAGGAGAAGGAATTGGGAGAGGGAGAGGAAGAGGGGCAAAGGAGGGAGAAAGAATTGGGAGAAGGAAAGGAGGGAGGAGCATGGCAGGAGAAGAAATGGCGAGAGAAGGAAGAGGATAAGAGCTTGGAGGAGGAGAAGGGGGAAGAAAGGAGGAAATGGGAAAGAGTAAAAAATATCGGGAAGGAGAGGAGGCAGGGGAAGCGGAAGGAAGGGAAAGGAATAGGGAAGGAAAAAGCATTGGAGGAGGAGCGGAAGAGGGGACAAGAAAAGTGGAGGATGGAACCGGGGAATAGAAACGGATATATGGAAGTAGGTGAGGAGGGAGAAAGGGAAGGGATAGGAGAAAGGGAGAAAAAAATAAGGAAGGGAGGTAACCAAGAGGGATGGAGAGGTGGGGGAAAGGGAGAGAAGGAAGGAGAAGGAGAAAAGGAACAAGAACAGAGGGGGGAGAGGAGTAGGAAAAAGGAAAAAGAGAATAGATTAAAAGCGGAAAAGAAGGGGATAACTTGGGGAGAGGAAGAAGAGAATGGGATGAACAGGAGAATAGGGAAGAGAAAAAGAAAGGGCAAGATGGAAGGGGAGGACAACGAGGCGAAGGAAGAATTAAAAGAGAGGAAGATGAAGCATATAAAAGAGAGAAAGATGAGAGAGGAGGCAAAAGAAAGAGAGGACATGCAGGAGAAGAACAACACAACAAAGGGAGGAGAGAAAAATAGAAATGAAAAAGGAAGAGAAAGAGAGGAGAAAGAGAGGCTGGACAGAAAATGGGAAAACAGACTTGGATGCGAGGGATCAGAAGAGGATATTCGAGAAATTAAAAGAGAAGAGAGCGATAGCGGGAAGAAAAACAGAAGAAAAGAAAACGAAAAGGAAGGTGCTTCCGGGACGATGGTAGAAGAGGGAAAGGAAGAAAATGTGAGAAAAGGGGAGGAAAGCAGAACCGAGAGAACTAAGAGAATAAAAAGCATTTACAAAGAAACAGACATCACAGAAGACATGTATGATAAGATAAGCGAACAAGAAAGCAGATACAAAGAAACTAACAAAAAAGAAAGTAAAACCGCGAAAGAAAACGGAAAGAAAATCAAACTCGAGAAAACAAGCAGAAAAGAAAAGAGTGTGGAGAGAGAAATCAAGAAAGAACACGGAGACGAGGAAACAGACAGAGAAGAAAACGAAGACGAGGAAACAAACAGAAAAGAAGGCAGAGAAGAGAGAAAAAACCGGAAAAGAAAACGGCCGAAGCCTCAACGGAGATAAAAACGATAAAAACGGGCGTGGTAGACGAGGAGGAAAACGTCACCTTCGCTATCCTCAGCACAACACCCGTTCGCGAGGCATAATCGCCCTTCGGTCTGGCGTCGGAGGGTCGAAAATCCCATTTCGCATCTGCATTAACGAGGTAGTGAGGGTTACCGTTAACGACTCAGAGACAGGGAAGAGAAGAGAAATCGGAGGGAGTGGGAGAAATGTGAATAAAGAGGGAAGCAGTATAATCCACGAGCACGGCAGGAGAACTAGCAGCGGAAGGGAAGAGGATGGAATTGCTGATGAACTGGGAAGTGGGAGGCTAACCGATAAAAGGGGAGGACGACAGAATGACTGAGAATGAGGGTAATGACTATAGGGTAAAGGAGGAAGATCAGAGAGAGATGAAAGATGGAAAAGGCCAAAACAAGAGAAGAAAAGAAAATAATGAAAGAAAAGTCATGAGGGCACTGATGAATTTAACGAAAGGCATGGAGACAAGAGAGAGAATGATATATGAAGAATTAGAAGATAAGAGAGAGACAATTAAAAAGGCTATGCACGAAGTCAACAAAAAGAAGAGAAGAAAGAGAGGAACAGATACGAAAAGGAGACATGAAAATGTGACAGGGAATAAGGCAGACACAAGAGAAGGAAATAAAAGAGGAAATGGAAGAACGAAATACACAAACAAGGAAACGGTAGAAACGAGAGAAGAAAGAAGGGAGACAAAGAGAACAACCAATAAAAACGAAAGGGGAGTAAAGCCGGACGGAACGAGGACACGGGAGAATGAAAAGGCAGACGAAAGCGAAGGGAAGCGCCCCGAAGGACTCCAGAACTCCCCAGGTTTCCCCGCGGCGAAAAGCCTCCAGGAACTTTCGACTTCCAGAAGTTTCCAGAAGCCTCAGCGAGAGCAAAAGCAACGCCGAGGGACCAGACTGGGTTCGGGGAGATCAGAGACACGCCCTTCGAGGGAGCAGCAAGGCGTCGGGAGAGCGCAGACGTCTACGAGGAGGAGGCGGAAGGGTAGGAAGCCGAGGCCAAGGAGGGGGGCGGCGGCGGAGGGTCAGTCCCGGTCCTCCAAGGGATGGGAAGGATCTCCGGGGGTTTATCCAACGCCTGGCGATCGGAAGAATCCTTCTGCCCTTCCTTCGTCTGTTTTCCCTGGTGTTATTTCTCTTCCTCGTTCGTCAGGGAAAGCGCAGAGGCAAGGCGTGGATAGAACAGACAGGCAAAAACAAAGGAATAAAAAGACAGAGAGTGATATGAAGGACCAAACAAAAGAAAGGAAAGAAGAGAGAAAAGCGAAGAGGAGAAGAAAAGAAGAAAGGAAAGGACAAGGAAAGCAAGCAGAAAAGGAAGAGAGAGGGACAAGGGAAGAGGAGGAAAAGCAGGAGGACGGATATTCTGAACTGATTTATCGCTCGGGCGCCGCAGCAAGGAATGGATTCGTGCCCGAGGACGAGGCTGACTACAAACACCACGTGACCAAGGGCGACTCCCCGGATGTAGGAGGGGGCGGGGCAACAACTCGTCTGCCTTTCACAAATCCTCGAAGCGGTTTAATCTCCCAGGATAAAAAGCTCTTATCTCTCGTTCACTCCTTTGGCAGGCACGACGAGAACGTGGAGCTATTTTTGGCACTAAGAACGGAATATGAGAATAACAAGTTGTTTCTGAGGATAAAAGGTGAGAAGGCGTTCCCGGAAAAATACAAACGCGAGGGAAAGGGCGGTTTGGCGAGTGGGCCTTATGGCGTCGTCCCTTTGGCCCACACACCTGTTGGCCCCGACGACAGTATGAGATCAACAAACTCCGAAAATAAAAAGAACCATTTAAAGACGGGAGTGGGAGAAGAAGGACGTCGCAGCTCTTATTACAGTGGCATTACCCGCGGAGCGCCCGAGAATTACCCGCCGGCACAGTCCCGAAATAATTACCCTCATATGAAAAAATATGTACCGGTTGTCCCTAACGAACACACACGCGTAGATTTCAAGAGTCATCGTACCCCCGCCAGCGGAGATAATGAGCGAGGGTTAATGACGCAGAACAAAGAACAAAGTCCCTTTCTGGATAACGCCTTGTCTCCTTCGCACCCTGTCGAACTAGAAAAAATAAAGCACAGACACGAAGACCAAGAAAGGGGAAAAGAACACGAGATAAAAGACAAAAGCCTTACTCCGGGCGTGAACTCCGGTAAGCGAAGGGCCGGCGTGGTCAGCGCACCTCCGAGGCAGAAGGGCGTGGGAGGCAGCCACTCAGCCGGAGAGTCGTCTGTCCCTAACGTCGACCACGCGCAATTGTTAAGAGATAACGACCCGGGAATAATGAGTGGGAAGCGAGCTTTTCATGACGCCGAGTTCAAAGGCCTCCGCGGCGATCTGGGGGAACGGGGAGAGGTAAGGAGAATCGCGTCGCACGCCACCGGGCGGCAGAGCTCGGCGGGGGGGACACGGGCCGCGGAGATCAGTCGGAGTTACGACTCGCAGTACAAGACTCCCAAGCGTTTCCATCGCTCCGGAGGTAATTATTCTGAGAGTTATAAAGATAAAGTCATTCCCGTAAGTAACAATCTGAAAATAGAGGATTATTTTCAAAGTTTGCCAAAATCTCCTAAAAAGCAGCCAAGGACATTTAGAAGTATGTTGGTAAAATCTCAGAGCTTAGGTAACCCAGAAATTCAGACCCGTCATTGGGAATTAGAAAACTTTAGACGCCATTATTCAAAAAATTCCAAAAATACGAGGAACTCTTCGGTTTTGGGGACCGATGGCCCAGCGGTGGAAATCAGTGCAGATGCGCTTTTTCGAAAATTTCTCTTTAGCTTTCAAAATGTCCACAATTCGAAAGATTCAGACTTGCGAAATCATCAAAGTTCCCTTTCTAATTCCCCTATATTTCGAGACAATGGTCCAGACCCTAAAACCGATCAGCAAATCCAAGACAATCCCTCCGGCCTTCAAGACAATCAACCAGACCCGAAGAAGACACGAAACAACCGGTCACTCAACGAAGACAATCAAGGAAAGGCCTCGAGGTCACTGAGAGAAAATGGAAAGCCTCGAGACAATGGCAAAAGTAGTCGAGAAACTGACAAAAATAGTCGACCAGCGGCCAAAATTGGTCGAACAACTGCCAAGAGTGGTCAGGAAACTAGCAATGGTCGAGAAACTGGCAAAAGCGGTCGAGATGTTTCCCAAATTGGAACGGCGAAAGAACTAAAAAAAATCGAAACAGTTTTCCAAAGTCGCTCCGCGGATTTCGTGGATTCCCAAAGAGATTCTCCAAACCTGCAAAAGCAAAATACCGACAGCAACCAACCGAGCTACGGCCTTAAAAATCAGCCTTCGAATCCCGAATCCGCGACCCTTTTCGCTCAATCCGGAACCACAAACTCTTCAGACACCATTACTAATCGTCACCAAACTCACGCTTTAAGGACCCCCAAACGCAGTCCCACTAATCCACCCAAAAGCTCCCTTCCCGACCCCCTTCCGAAAGCCCGACCCGCCGGCAAGAAGGACGAGGCTTCAGGTGACACTACATGGCCCATTAAAAACACTGGTCTCCGGCAGAAGAAGGCTGTAGTGCGTCCAGTGAAGTTCTCTGAAGAACGGGGCTTTCTTTCAGACGTACAGAGTGGTGTTCCTTCTGCCGGTTTGACCTTCTTTGACCTTGTTTGGTCCTCTGATCCTCCCTCACCCTTGACCTATTCTCTGAAAGACCAAACTTCATCCATGACTTTATTCAGTGAACCCTTTCATCACAACCTGACCTTGTCTGTCGAACCACCCGCTCCTCTCATATCCTCTCGTGACCTCTCTTCAACCTCCAGTGCCACTTTGACTTCTAAGGCTCCGTCTCGCGTCGTGCCAATCCTCGGGCTCTTTGACCTGACAGCTCGACCTGACCAGCACTTAGGAGGAAGGTCGGAACTTGCCGCAGCCCAACTTGCCCTAAAGCACATCAATGACAAGGGGATCATACCAGGTCATGAACTGGTTCTGTTTACGAACGACACACATGTGAGTACAACAACTTAACCTCTCTCCCACCAAAAAAAGTATGAAAAGAAAACACCCTGAGCCCATTTCTGAAATACCATCCCCTTCTCGAAGTAATACAACGGCCCTACTCTCAATTCCTTCAAGACGAGAAACTCACCTTCTTCCTCCCTCTCTTCCCCTGCCTTAGTGTGACAGTGGCAAGGGTGTCGACGCCTTCTTCCATGCCATCTACACGTCAAAGGCAAGGATAATGTTCCTTTTGGGCGCCGCCTGTCCCGAGGTCACGGAGAGCTTGGCTTCCGTGGTCCCGTACTGGAATATCGTCCAGGTAAGTGTACGAGGAATAACGGAGGCTTTATTTTAGGACATCGAGCAAGCAAGAAAGAAAAACCATAAAACAAATTGAGAAAAGTATCCATGCAGTAACAAGGGGAGTAAATAAGAATAAAACAGTTAAGTACAAACATGGCCATACATAAATATGTACGATCGAAACAACAACGCGCAAAGACAGGAAAAGTCACTCAAACAAAAACAAACGGACGAAAAACAATGCACACACACACACACACACACACACACACACACACACACACACACACACACACACACACACACACGCGCGCGCACACACACACACACACACACACACACACACCAGGCACCCCGGGATCGCCCTCACCTCTCGTGATCACAAAACAAAGTTCAAAAAAGGAAAAAAAAAAGACCAAAGTTGAAAACTAAATAAAGAAGTCTTCGGCTTCGTCTCCAAGCTATAACTTTCGTCGTTCTAGAAGCGAAATTGAACTGGTGGTTGATTCTTATTTTATTTTTCTTCAGTTTGCCCGAGGAGTCTGAAACGGTATCTCTCAGTACCTCTTGTCATTGCTCACGCTCCCTTTCTCCTCTTCCCTGTCTCTGTTACAGGTTGCTAGTATTATTATCTTTATAATTATTATTTCAATTAAGGGTATATTTTTCGTTTTTGTGTAAAATGGTGCTGCTTTATCAGAATGGTAATTGACTTTTTATATTTGTATTGCTAGTTTATTAAACCTTTTTTTATAACGTTTCTTCAACTGATTTCACTTTTTATAACGTTTATTTTATAGCATGTTTATCAAATTATTTAATTATGTCTTGATGACACAGAGGTTATTGAATTTTTAGAATATTAATATCCATATTTTATTTTTCTATAATATGACTATTTCATTGCATTAATGTCCCTTTATCACAAGTTTATTTCTCCTTCATTTTATTAATTCTCCACCTCCGCCCAAACTCTCTTATCGTACCCAAATATGACACAAAACTATCTCTTAGTTTGGTTCTATTGGTAATTAAGTTTCGAAGCTTCGTTTTAAAATCAGCTTTTGACTAATGATACCGAATATCATTGCAATTTATTTTTCATTTTGAATAGGATTGCATGACGGAGTACTTTTTGCAAGCACTAATCAGATCGACGAATTTAATCCCCTGATTGAAGACCCACGCGACTCGCCGATGACTGCGACTGAAGCGCCATGACTGATGGTGGACTCAGCATGTGTAACTTGTGTGCACTGACACACACACACACACACACACACACACACACACACACACATATATATATACATACATATATATATATATATATATATATATATGAATGACTGCCGCGATAGTCCAGTGGTTAGCGCACTGGACTCCGGCCCTTGTGGTCCCGAGTTCAATTCCCCGTCGCGGCGGTCGTAAAAATGCCTGCGCTCTGACTGCTAGCACGAGCCCGAGAAAACGACATATCGCCTTGAGAAGTCAAACGTAGGTGTCGTAGGGGAAGTCACCGCCGTGGCACAAGTTTTAGCGCGCCGAACCGCGGTTGATTAGGAAGGGCATCCAATCAGGCAAGGGTGACACTGCAACATAACCTTTCAATAATGAATTGAGAGAGGCCTATGCCCTGCAGTGGAATGAATGGCTGTATAAAAAAAAGATAAGAAAAAAAATATATATATTTTTATATATACATACGTATATACCGTATGTATAGTTACATACAAAACATAAAGTTACATGATAAAATTACTTTTTGCGATCATGGAAAGAAAAGCGTAACCTAGCAATCCTAGACAGACTAACGGGACGTGTGTTGATTGAAATAACGCCGCGGAGACGCCCTTGCGCTTGCTGTTTCCGTGAGTAGCCCAATTTGCGGCGAGACACGCCATTTGTATTTTCGGCGCAATGGGAGAGGAAAAAGGGTGTTTGTTGCATACTTATGGATCGAGATTTTCTAATTCGGTGCGTCGGTTCATGCGTGAACTTGCAGTACATAGGTGTGATTGCACCTATGTACACACACACGTACGCACACATAAACACACTCACACGCATTTACTCATTCTCTCAAAGGCTTATACCCTGCCTTCATCCTACTCTCTCTCTCTCTCTCTCTCTCTCTCTCTCTCTCTCTCTCTCTCTCTCTCTCTCTCTCTCTATCGCTCTCTCTCTCTCTCTCTTTCTTTTTTTCTCTTTCTCTCCCTCTCTCTCTCTCTCTCTCTCTCTCTCTCTCTCTCTCTCTATCTCTCTTTCTCTCTCTCTCTCTCGCTCCCTCTTCCACACCCGTTTCTCTCTCCACACCAATCTCTCTCTCTCTCCCTACCCCCCCCCCCTCTCTCTCTCTCTCTCTCTCTCTCCCTCTCTCTCTCTCTCTCTCTCTCTCTCTCTCTCTCTCTCTCTCTCTCTCTCTCTCTCTCTCTCTCTCTCCCCCTCTCTCTCTCTCTCTCTCTCTCTCTCTCTCTCCATTATTTCTACTCTACATTCCACCGCGTTGCTTCAGTAATTCCCTCCCAACCGCAGGTAGATTGAGGGAAGAGGCCCCCTCCCCCCCACTATGGAGGTAAGGGCGGGGGGTTAGGCAGAGTGCGGGTGGGATAACTCAATAGACAACCTTTACCTCACCTGGGAAACCCCCCAATTTTTTCCCTACATGTGACATGGTTATCGGGAATTCAATTTCCCTCGATACATGTGTCTTTTCCTTGCTTTTTTTTCTTTCTTTCTATCTATCTCTCTTTATCTGTTCCTGTCTGTCTGTATGCCTGTTAGTCTAATTGTCTGTCTGTGTGTCTGTTAGTTTGTCTCTCTCTCTGTCTGTCTCTCTCTCTCTCCCTCTCTCTATTAATATAACAATGGTGATAATAATAATGATGATAATGCCGATAGCTGTAATAATAATGATAATGATGATAATAATAATAATGATAATGAGGATAATAATAATAATAATGATAATAATAATAATAAAGATAATAATGTTAATAATAATAATATTGATGACGATGACGATGATAATAATAATGATAATAATAATAATAATAATAATGATAATAATGATAATAATAATAACAATAATAATAGTAATAATAATAATAATAATAATGATGATGATGATATAGATAATGATAATAATGATATTAATAACAATGATAATGATAATAATAATAATAATAATGATAATGATAATAATAATAATAATAATAATAATAACAAGAAGACGAAAAACAACAATTGTAATAATAATAATGATAATAATGATGATAATAATAGTAGTAATTATAATAATAATAACAATAATATTAGTAATAGTAACAATACTAATACTAATACTAATAATAAAAATAATAATGATAATAATAATGATAATAATAATGATAGTAAGAATGATAATAATAATAAGGCTAAGAGTTATAATAATGATAATAATAATAAGGATAAGAGTTATAATAATGGTAATAATAATTATTATAACAATAATAACAACAACATTAATGATGATAGTAGGAATATTACTACTAATAATGATAATGACAACAATATAACACAAATATTGATAACAATAATGAGAATGAGAGTGATGAAAATAACGGTGCTAAAGATAATAATATTATTGATAATACTAATAGCAATCATGAAAATGACAACAATAATTACAATGACAGTGATACTACTACTACTACTACTAATAATAATAGTAATAATAGTAATGATAATAATAATAATAATAGTAATAACAATACAAATAATAATAATAATAATAATAATGATACTACTACTACTACTATTACTACTATTACTACTAAAAATAACAGCAACAACAACAAGAACAACAACAACAACAACAACAACAATAATAATAATAATAATGATAATAATTGTAATAATAAAACAAAATAATAATGATGATGATGATGATATGGATGATGATAATAATAGTAATAATAATAGTAATAATAATAATAATAATAATAATAATAATAATAATAATAATTATTATTATTATTATAATAATGATAATAACAATAATGATAATAATAATAATAATAATGATAATAGTAGTAATAATAAAATTGATAATAATAAAAAAAATGAAAATAATAATAATAATAATAATAATAATAATAATAATAATAATAATAATAATAATAATAACAATAATGATAATAATAACAATAATAATAATAATGATAATAATAATAATAATAATAATAATGATTATAATTATTATTATTATTAGCATCAATATTATGAAAAAAAGAAAAACAAAAATAAAAACAACAAAAATGCCTTCCGACGCGACAGAAACCGCTGAATGGCACGAATACAACAAGTCAAATACAATAAGTCGAGAGGCTGAAATACACTGAACACTGAGACCGAAATAAAATGCAGTTACAGGCGAAGGCGATGGCAACGAGCGCCCTATCATCAGCGTAATTCTGAAGAAGTCACCGCAGACGGAGAGTATTCCCGGAGAGTGACTGTGGCATTTGTGACGGTGATGATAGTAATAAAGATGGTAATGATATTGATTTTGAGAATGATGATGATGATGATGATGATGATGATGATAATAATGGTAATACCAGTAATGATAATCATAAGCATAATGATAATAATTATAATTATAAAAAAAACAACCATATAATGATAATGTTAATAAACGCTGGGAAAATAATGCTATTTAAAAAGAATAATAATAAAAGTAACGAAACAGAAAAAAATAGATTAATACCATATCTCATTTCTCATATAACTTTCATTTAAAACACTGATATAAAGAAAAACAAAGAACAAAATACAAAAAAATACAGTCATATAATTTTCTTTAAATACGGTCATTGCAAAAACAAAAATAAAAAGGAAAAATACAGTCATACCAAAACTCCCGGCCTTTAAGACTTCTTACAAACATCATTTGCTGCTCTGGTGTCAACATGGGGCAGCATACCTGGCTTGGCAATAGTGTTAAATCTCGGGGGATCTTGGGGAAGGAGAGAGAGAGAGAGAGAGAGAGAGAGAGAGAGAGAGAGAGAGAGAGAGAGAGAGAGAGAGAGAGAGAGAGAGAGAGAGAGAAGAGAGAGAGAGAGATAGATAGATAGATAGATAGATAGATAGATAGATAGAGAGGGAGAGAGAGAGAGATTGAGTGAGTGAGTGAGTGATTGAGAGAGAGTGAGAGAGAGAGACTGAGAGAGAAAGAGAGAGAGAAAGAGAGAGAGAGAGAGAGAGAGAGAGAGAGAGAGAGAGAGAGAGAGAGAGAGAGAGAGAGAGAGAGAGAGAGAGAGAGAGAGAGAGAGAGAGAGAGAGAGAGAGAGAGAGAGAGAGAGAGAGAGAGAGAGAGAGAGAGAGAGAAGAGAGAGAGAGAGAGAGAGAGAGAGAGAGAGAGAGAGAGAGAGAGAGAGAGAGAGAGAGAGAGAGAGAGAGTTAGACATCGATAGATAGATGAATAGATAGATAGATAGATAGATAGATAGATAGAGAGAGAGAGAGAGAGAGAGAGAGAGAGAGAGAGAGGGGGAGGGATTGAGAGAGAAAGAGAGGATGTGAGAAGCAAACTTACTGAAAAAGTGTAATGGGCTCATCAGATTTTTAATAGTGGCGGGGAGATGAGCTAGTCACCCCCTGCTGTGTGTGGGTGAGCGACGGAGCACCTTTAGAAAATCTACGGTATGTGGCTCCTAATTTAACTACTCGAGACCGCTTCAGCTGTCTGGGAAAAGTACTAACACG
The DNA here is from genome assembly GCF_019202785.1 of Penaeus chinensis. Taxonomy (NCBI): domain Eukaryota; kingdom Metazoa; phylum Arthropoda; class Malacostraca; order Decapoda; family Penaeidae; genus Penaeus; species Penaeus chinensis. The sequence goes on from NC_061849.1 coordinate 12,309,581, forward strand.
TCATATGAAAATACTTGGGGCCTTTGAGGAAGTTCTTATTCTGGCGCACTTGTGAAAGAGGAAAAATGAATTTGAAGATTATTAATGAAACATGTTTTTCCTTAAGTTTAAAGGTTTGGTTCCCCGCTACATAATCTGGGACACAAGATATATAAAGTTCATCAACATTGCATATCATATTGCGCTGAAGAGTCTTTTTTTCCCTTTCGATTTGTTTAATTATCTTCATGTTGTTCTATTTGCCTTCTACCCTTTTTACACTGTTTTCATCCATCCTTTTCGGTTTACAAACTAGTGTTTTTTATCAAGTAAGATGCACAAACTTAAGATATATATAGTTTCAACTTTTTTGTCAAAGGAGATACACAGGTTTAGAATTTTATGTTTTAATTACGTATTTACATATATATATATATTTTTTTTTTTCTTTTTTTAAATCTGATCTATTGAGAATAACCAGTGCTCGTTAAAGGGTTTCAGCTACATCTACCCTTAAGTTATCAATTCACTATTAACGTTTCCACTCTCCTCTGACTGTGGAACCAGACTCAAGTTAGGGATTCTCGCTCTTATGGCCAGGCTACCTAGGGGCGCTATCTGGGGACCTTGGCTAGCCAGACTCTTGTGGTGTTCTTTGTTCATATTCTCACAATTTTCTTGGTGGAATGTAACTATATAATC
>NC_061849.1:12322761-12325261 GCF_019202785.1 Penaeus chinensis
TAGTAGTAGTAGTAGTATAGAAAAACCCACAATGCACAAATCACATTTATTGAAAATAGATATCATCTTCAGGTCTGAAGATGAAATCCAGGAGGATTTCGAAATAGTTGTCTCATTTTCAATAAATGTAGTTTATGCATTGTTTTTTTTTTTTTTTTTTTTTTTACCGTAGTATCAACACGGTAGATTGTTTTACCATTCATTATTATATTAGTAGTAATACTAAAAATACTAATGATACTAATAATACTAATACTACTACTACTACTAATAATAATACTAACAACAACAACAGCAACAATAATGATAATGATAATAACAACAATAATAATAATAATAATAATAATAATAAAAATAATAATAATAATGATAACAATGATAGAAATGATAATGATAAAGATAATGACAATGATAATGATTATGATAATGATAATAATGATAATAATAGTAATGATAATAATAATAATAATAATGATAATAGAAAAGATAATGATAATGATAAAGATAATAATAATAATGATAACGATAATATTTTTTTTTTTTTTTTTTTTTTTTTTTTTTTTTTTTCCTTTTTCTTTTCTTTTTTCTTTTCCTTTTTTCTTTCCTTTTTTTTTTTTTTTTCCCTCTTTTTTTTTTCCCTTTTTCTTTTTTCCCTTTTTTTCTTTTTTCTTTTCCTTTTTTTTTTTTTTTTTTTTCTTCTTTTTCTTTTTTTTTTTTTTTTTTTTTTTTTTTTTTTTTTTCTTCTTTTTTTTTTCTTTTTTTTTTTTTTCCCCCCTCCCCTTTTTTTTTCCTTTCCTTTTTCCTTTTCCCCTTTTCCCTTTCTTTTTTTTTTTACCTTTTTTTTTTTTTTTTTTTTTTTTTCCTTTCCCCCTTTTTTTCCCCTTCTTTTTTTTTTTTTCTTTTCTTTTTTCTCTCTCTCTTTTTCCCCCCTTTTTCCCCTTTTTTTTTTTTTTTTTTTCTTTTTTTTTTTTCTTTTTTTTTTTTTTTTTTTTTTTTTTTTTTTTTTTTTTTTTTTTCTTTTTTTTTTTTTTTTTTTTTTTTTTTTTTTTTTTTTTTTCCCTCCCCCTCCCCCCCCCAAAAGAAAAAAACCCAACCGGAAATTCAAGTTGGCAATGTTTGTCTTCACTTACCTCTGCTGTAATAATATTTGCGTCTTGGCAACTGACCTTCTTGGGTAAACAATGAACATCCAAAATCTTGGTCTTTGAGGTCATGCGAGTGAGCGCGGTGTGAGTGCTAAGCTTTTGTTTATTAAAGCGAATAACGGTTCATCACTTCATCTATGATCTTTGTGCTTTTGTTTGCATTTGTATTCATGCATTAACATTGAAAATATATATATTCATTCATCTACACAAAAGTACAAAGTAACGCTGTATATTTACGCATGTGGTAAAACGTAAATGTTTACCTTTATATACAGCTCGTTGCACAGATAATATACTTTCACAAACAGAGACACATTTGCATAAATGCTCCTGCACATAAAGAATTAATTCCGGGGAACTGCATTTCGTCATATTTTTCAGGCGGTTAAAGTAAAGAGCAAAAAGCCCCAGGCTTTGGAAGCATATAAAGTGGTCTCTTTCAACAGTACTTGGAATTTTAACATGGGCTCTAAAGCAGACTTTCACTCTGTTATAAAAGTTACAGATGTTAAGGGGGGACACGGTTGTGACAGGACAATTCTGTAATGACAATATTGACACTAAATGATAACAACATCAGCTGTACCAGATTATATTATTGCAACGATAGCACCAGCAACAGCAACAATAACTATGATGAAATACAGTATGAGATTTTCTAACAAAGCTCCGACTTCATCCTCTATAACGACGGCTTCATGGATCTTCCGAGGAGAGGAACTAACATAGGCAACCCTCTCCCGTTACTTCGCGCATCAAAGGAAAAACTAAAATCAAATATGTAAAGGGGTGAATTATTTTAAAAAGTAAGAGTGCACTATCGATACTTAGCGAGTATAGCTTGATTAGGAGACTAATCATATAAGATTGTCCGCGAACTGGACCACCACGCTGTGTCGACTGTGCTGCGATAGATAGATAGACAGACAGACAGATAGATAGATAGATGATAGATAGATAGATATAGAAAAGATAAAGAAAAGATAAAATAATAGATAGATAAGATAGAAAAGATAGAAAAGATAGATAGATAGATTTTGATAAATAAATAGATAGATAAAATAGATAGGGTAGAAAAGAAAAAGATGATAAGAAGAGAGAGAGAAAAAAAAAAAGGCATAAAAAAAGAGAGAGATCAAACAATTAAAAAACCGGCAACCCCCCTTCCTGAAACGGAACTCTCTCGGAGAGAGAGAGAGAGGAGAGAGAGAGAGGAGAGAGGGAGAGGGGAGAGAGAGGAGAGAGAGATGAGAGAGAAGAGAGGAGAGGAAGAGAGGAGAGAGAGAGGACGAGAGAGAGAGAGAGAGAGAGAGAGAGAGAGAGAGAGAGAGAGAGAGAGAGAGAGAGAGAGA
>NC_061849.1:12335261-12337761 GCF_019202785.1 Penaeus chinensis
AAGCTGTGTTCGCGGTAGTTGATACTGTGACTGCTAATAGGTTGAATGGGAATTATATGTTTGTTTAGCGTGTGTGCGGTCACTACTCTCTCTCCCTTTTTCGTTCCCTCTGTCTGTCTCCCTTTTTTGCTCTTTCGCTCTCTCTCTACATCCATGTCAAATATGATATCTAAAATATCAAAAACATTTATCTCTTGCCACAGGTTTACCACCTACGCATGCAAGGGCCTGGTTATGCCTGGGTGCTGTCCGGAGAAGCACAGGACAGCTGGTGGAAAACGACGCAAGGAACCAACTGCACCAGGAACCAGCTGGCAGAAGCGGTTCAGGGGGCGGTGCTCGTTACAGCGCACGGTTCCATTGTGGGAGAGGAGGAGGCTGTATCTGGACTGGTACTGTAGATATGTGTTTATTTTGTGCGTTTCTCTTACTCTGTTTATGTACCGGTATGTATTTGTGTTGTCATGTGTAATCTCTGTATTCGGTTTAGTTTAGCATACACACACACACACACACACACACACACACACATATATATACACACACACATACACACACACACACACACACACACACACACACACACACACACACACACACATATATATATATATATATATATATGTGTGTGTGTGTGTGTGTGTAAATGTGTGTGTGTGTGTGTGTGTGTTTGTATGTACAGACACACACACACACACACACACACACACACACACACACACACACATACACACAATCTCAATCTCAATGTTGTTTAAGCGTAGGGCGCTAGAAGTTAGCGGATATTACGCTTACATGGGGCGAGCTAGGTTGTTGGGGGGTGGAGAGGGGTAGCTAAACTTAGGAGTATTAAGTATGTGGTCTCAGATGTACTAGTGTAAGCTGGGGAAATGTGTTTGCTTTGTGTGAGTGTATTATGTGTTGTGGAAGCCTATTCCAATCACGAATGGTGCGTGGAAAGTATGAGTGTTTGTAAGAATCTGTATTGGCGTGGTATGTTACGTATTTCTGGTCGTGAGCGTTTCGCGTATTTGCTGTTATGTCTGCGTAGTGTAGGTAATCTTGTTTATTTATGTTAATTTGATTGTTTGAGATTTTGAACATAGTTGTTAATCTGTGTGCTTGCCTGCGTATTGTGAGGGTGTCCGTGTGTAATTGTTGTTTAATACGTGTTGTAATGCCAGGAGTCTTAGTGTAACTGTTCGTGACGGACCTGGCTGCAGAGGTGTTAATCTTTTCTAATTTTCTAATGTTTGTCTGTGTGTGGGTCCCACACTGCTGCACAATACTCCAGCATTTGGCGGACAAATGTAATGTAGGCTACCCCTGTATGCCTTGTGAACAACCGTGTAGACTCCTCCTCAGGCAACCTGTCATGTTGTATGTTGTCTATGTGTGAATTAAACTTCGTGTTGGCGTTTAGTGCGATTCCTAGATATTTATTGTTGAGTAACTATTGTTGAGCGGATTGAATATGGAAATTTTATAGGCTCTTGGGAACGAGCAAAGTCTATGATTTTGCATTTGTCTTCCTATTCTCGAGTGAGCCTAGGTTAATCTGAAGGAGGTTACAGTCGCCAGGTGTCTTAATTTGTCGATAGATGAAGCTGTCGGCAGCAAAAAGTCTAGTTGTAGAATTAGAGGGTGGATAGTGGGAGGTCATTTATGTAGAGTAGAAAGAGGAGAGGGCCTAAGGACGGTGCCCGGGGGACACCAGAAGAGACAGAAACAGAGCTAGATATAGTACCGTCAAGGAGAACGTGTTGGGTACTGTTTGAAAGAAAAGATATGATCCAGGGAAGAGTTTATCCTGTGATTCCATAAAACTGTAGTTTTTGAGTTAGTCTTTTGTAGGGGACTTTGTCAAAGGCTTTGGCGTCTACCTGTTTAACGTCACGTCTGTCTAGGAGTCTGGAAATGTCACGATGAGTAACAATGAGCTGGGATTCGCATGACCGTTTGGGTCGGAATCCGTGCTGTGTGTCAGTTGGTATGTTGTTAGTGTCAAGATGATTCATTATGTGTTTGTGTATGATGTGTTCGGAAGATTTTGGAGATGATGGAGGTGAGGGAAATGGGGCGATAATTTGATGGGTCAGTCCGTTCACCTGCCTTGAAAAGAAGGGTGACTTTTGCACAAAGCCATTCGGGTGGAAGAGAGAATGTCCTGAGGGATTGTGTGAATGTGATTTGGAGGATGGGGGCGAGGACGGTGGCACAGGTTTTGAGGAAAAAGGAAGGGATTTTGGGTACAGCTTCTTTGTTTGTGTTCAGTGTTTCTAGCAGTTTTTGGATTTCGTTTGTTCGGATGTCTAGAGTCGGGATGGTTGAGTGGGGGCTGTTTGGCATGTTTAGTGTAATGGGGTCGGCCTTCTTTATGTTTTTTGTCAAATGTTTTTTGGAAAGATTTGAAATTGGCCTAATTTTCTGGTGTGTTGTATGGTTGCGCGCGTCTGTAGAGTCTCTTGTTTTTCGATGTTGTCTGCGTACGCCTCTGGAG
>NC_061849.1:12372761-12377761 GCF_019202785.1 Penaeus chinensis
TATACACACACACATATATATACATATATATATATATATATATACATATATTTACACACAGACATACATGTTTATACACACACACACATACACACACACACACACACACACACACACACACACACACACATATATATATATATATATATATATATATATAATATATATATATATATATATATATATATATATATATATGTATATATATAGATAGATAGATAGATATATATAGATATATAGATAGATAGATAGATATACACACACACACACACATACACACGCATTTATATATATACACACACACACACACACACACACACACCATATTTTTTCAATTTAAAGGCTGTTATTAAAGATATAAGTGGCCCATAATGTTTTTTTTTTTTAAGATTTGTGAAATTACTAAAACTTTCAAGTAGATATTATTATCAAAATATAATTTCGCGAATACAGGAAAATACCGCATATTTTTTCAAATCAATGTAAACAGAGTGTGTACCTATTAGAGATCGAAATCATAATATTTACTATATCTGTTTTTATTGAGAGAAAGAGTATTGTCAAAGAGAGAATGCTTAAAATATAAGAATTGTACTGAACCTAAAAAAAAAAAAAAAAAATTGGTTGCAAATAAAGTTTGTTGTAAATCATATGCATTTCTCACAATATTCACATCATATTGGGTACGCAAAATAGTCTGAAAAGATTAAAGACATTATGTACAAATAGGTCAAACCTTCCCTATCCCAAAAGGGCAAACAAACAAAATCGAAAAAATGCAGAGAAGACACTTTTGTTTAATGTGGGTTTTCACTGCCTAAACACAGCACGGTCGAGTGTTTTGCCATTCGTTATAGAAAATATTGCAACAGTTAAAGACGAGAGATATGAAATGATCGCAGAGACAGAAATAAAAGAATTCAGTGTGATTTTACAACCAATGGATTCGAAGCGTATAGTTTTCAGGGTTAAAAAAGTCAAAGAATTGACGTCCTCTGTGAAGATCCCTATAGCAAGGCTACTCGCCTAATATGAGCAATGATCCAGTTAGACAAGTTCCAATATATGCAAAGGTCCGGATAAATATTTTACATGCAATCATGAAAATCACACCACCAATTTGAGTACTCCATCGTAATCCCATATGTCCCCTAAATTACCCTACAGTCAGTCGAAGAAATACACTTTCTGGAATTCATCGCCAAGACCTTCATTTTATTGAATCATATTTTTCGCCTCCTATAGCCTGGCCCTGCCTTATAGGATTATTCTTCGTCCTCTCACTCGTCCTTCAGCGGTTTCAGGATGAGCCTCACGGCGTTTGGAGACTGTGAACCGAAGCCGAACGAGACCGTCACGTTTTCATAGCCCGGGGCCGGCCTGAGGTCCGATGCCAACAGCAACTTGGTCAAGACAATTTTGGTCTCCATGAGGGCAAATCTCTGAGCTGAAACAAAGGGAAAATTGTATGTGTAGGTTGTAAATATCATTATAGAATTAATGATTAGGCTATTGTTCTATCGACAGGTAGCTTATTTTTTCGCATAACTATATCTGTTTCTATACTCTCTTTCTCTCTCTCTCTCTCTCTGTCTCTGCTATCTATCTGTATCTCTGTCTGTCTCTATCTCTGTATTTTGTTATCTTTCTTTGTCTTTGCGCGCCCTCTCTCTCTCTCTCTACACACACACACACACACACACACACACACACACACACACATAAACATACACGTGACCTCACCTATACAGTTCCTGGGTCCGATTCCGAAGGGCATGTGCGTGAAGTTGGGTATGTTCGCCGCGTTTTCCGGCAGGAAGCGCTCGGGGCGAAACTCCTCGGGCTCAGGCCAGTACTTCGGGTCCCGGTGCATAGTCCAGACCGGGCATGACACTACAGTGCCAGGTGGAATAGTAATACCAGTACCAGGGATCCTGCTTATAAATGTCTACTTACTGGTAATTCCTTTCACACATGCGCTCTAAATAGACGGATATTGGGTAAAGGCGAAGTGTTTCTGGAACATAAAATTAAGAAATGTTGTATGGCGATATTTAACATGCAGATAATACTTAACATCAATGTCACTGAACAGTTTTGAAGAAGTACATACTTATGAAACTTAACAGCGATGTATTCAAATATAGAACAGAGTGCACAAAAATTAGGACTAAAAAAAAAAAAAAAAAAAAAAAAAATTCATCAAAGACTTACCCATGATACAAGCATCAAGGAACTTTGCTTCCATGATTCCCTGGTAAGTTACGTCACCATGTTCCTCGATCAGTGCGTTGAGCTCCCGGCGAAGGCGCTGCTGGGCATCAGGGTGCTTGGCCAAAAGGAAGGCCGCATAGGACAGTGCAGAAGCCGTGGTGCCGTAGCCAGCTAGGATGAACAACACACACTGGGACACGATGGTCTCGTCGTCCAGTACTGAGAGGCAGAGGTAAAAAAGGAAGTTGGTGGGACTATTTAAAGTCTAGTTGTTTCGTGTAAAATTTCTTAATTTTTTAAAAGTTTCTTAACAAACGTCATATTTTTTTTTGGAATTGCACTTTATATTTGCATTCTCGTCATCATAAACATGTACCGCCCACCGTTCTTGGACTTTGACGCTCGCTTGCTAGAGCCTACGGCATCCTCGCCCTGGCTCTGGGTCTCTAAGAGGAGGTCCAGAAAGTCTCCTCTCTTGCTCCCTTCCCTTCTGGCAGCTATGGTCCTTAGGGCTAATTCCTTAAAGAAGCCGGTTGTCGGCGAAGAAAACTGTATGTTGAGAGCGTCGGCGATTCGCGGGGCGATGGAAACGAACACCTTTTTGAGGATCGAGGCTGTCGAGTATTTAAAGAACTTATCAACCTTCTCGGAAAAGTCAGACGTTTCATCTCCAAGTGAATTGCACTCTAACCCAAAAGCACAGGAAGCGATCGTGTCTAGGGTGAAGCGACTGAAGTTGTGCTTCATGTCAATGGCAGGCTTCGTGCGTGCTTCCTTGAGACAGAAGGAGACGAGATCGTCGGCCTTTTGGCTCACCAGTGGAAACATCCCCTTCATCTTGCCCGAAGAGAAAGTAGGAGACATGATGGATCTCAGCTTCTTCCACTCCTCTCCCGTCTTCAGAACCAACATGTCTGAGATCACTTTGTCCTGCTTGGTTAGTTTCAATGGTTTTTTGCCCGAAAAGCAGTCAAAGTCCTTGACAAACATTTGCTTCACGAGTTCAGGATCACCCACTAGTAAGCATGGCTTGTGGAACGAATAGAGGCCACAGAACTTTGATCCTCCATAGTTGTAGTAAGCCTGTTGAGAGTGGAAGTGCATGTGGAACCTAGAATGACTTATGCAACTGAAACGGAATCAGTCAGTACACTATTTCAAAAGCGTTTTGTAAAGTAATTACTCGGTCACAAAACGGAAAGACTCATGGATTTGTGTATTACGTCCATATCAAATGCGTATCTCTTTCTCAACATTGCTGTCTTGTGCAGATGGCCGAGGAATGGGAGGAAGGGCGGAGTGGCCACGCCCCTGGACGACCAATAGCTGTGCTTCCACCTTGAGTACGCCCATGCGAGCAGTATCACCACGCCCACAAGCAGCCAGGTTTCCCCACTCATCCTGGTGACATAATTTTCAAATGATTTGAAGCTGAGTGACATTAAATGACCATGTTACTTATATACCAGATTTATACTACTGATATCTTCTTTCGAAGGAATCTCGCCGTGTATCCTAGTTTTCATCACACACACATATGTATATTGCCATTATCATTGTTATCATCATAGCATCCTCATCATTATTGTTATTTTGCTGTTAACATTATAATCATCCTAATGTTTATGGTCTCCAATACATAGTTATTGTTTATACTGCCTTTGATACTTATACTGATTTAATTACGTCAGTTCGGCTCTGTTCATTCTTTCCTAATTCGTTATATCCAAGTGAAAAAAAATAGCGACGGATGCCTACGTAATGCAGGTAAGTTTCTCGCGTTATCAGCTGCAAAGAAATCGATTCTCATCTCCTTGCCCCCCTCCCCATCACCACATTTAGGCACACACACACCTTCCCGCCGCTGCAGTTGCAAGGTCCCGGCTTCGCGACTGACCAGTTCCTCTCTGGCGACTCAACTATTGATTGAGTTCTGGCATCGGCATGTTGGAGTCAAAGTCGGGGCGGAAACAAAGTGATCAAGCGTACTTGGATATAGAACCGGTTTGACTATTCAATAGGTGTATATAACTGTGTGAGTGTCTATGTGCGTGCGTGTGATACTGCACTACACAGTACACAATATGTATTGCTAGGACCCGAAAGTAGACTTAAAACCTGACCTCCATGTAGCCAAATGTCTTGCGAAATCATTATGAAGAAGACTGGGTAACGTGAAGACCAGGTCAAAGTTCACTACTAATATAAGGAACTTATGAATGACACATTTACACTGCGTTTTCTTGTACTCCCATTAGCGCTCGATAAGATAACCTTATATAGGCAACGGTACCTGCTTGCCTGCTACCACTGCTACCAATCACACCCATCTCCCTGCTACCTGTCCTTCGTAATCAAGGGAGGAGTTACAACTGTTCTCAGCTGAATGACCTACGATGCATATTCATCACAATCAACATTATGAACAGGTAACAGTGTCTGTTGCCATGTCAGATCACATGACTCGGCAACATCGACACTGCAAAATTGTGCTACAGTATGATGATACAAGAACTGTGATGCTACTGAGAGATAACAAATTTGATATTGATGATGTTCATACTGAATAATGATAATGATGAGGATAACAATAATTATAATGATAATTATGACAAAAATAATGATAATGATAATAATAATTATGACAATAATAATGATGATTATAATGATAATAATAATTATGATAATAATAATGATGATTATAATAATGATAATAATTATGACAATAATAATGTAATAATGATAATGATAATAATAATAGTAATCATGATGATGATAATGATAAT
>NC_061849.1:12382761-12390261 GCF_019202785.1 Penaeus chinensis
TGGTTCAGTCAAACATAGCGCCATGGGAAACCCCCATTTTTTCTATTATGGAAGCCTGGCGTGTGGGTGCGGGTGTATGGTCGACTGAATGTGAACTAAAGTTTAGACTGCCGAATCATACATCGATTTTTCTTGCTGAACTTTTTGCCATTAATAAAGCCATTGATTTTGCACTATCGACGACCCACGATAGAATAGTTATTGTTTCAGATTCATTAAGTTCACTTAAAGCTATTAAGTCCTTAGAAACCACTAAAAATTAACTGCTGGGTAATATAATTCGTAAGTTACATGGTGCCAACAAATCAATCAAGCTAATATGGGTACCAGGCCACTCTGGTATCCATGGCAATGAACAGGCTGACAATTTAGCCGGGTCAACTGGCGATCTGGACAATACCATAGTTCGTACCAGCCTCCAACTCACCAACAAAATCAAGCAAACTATAGACCTGCGGGACACATCCCACAGGAAAGACAGAAAGGAGGAGATGGTGTCACCCACCTCACTCCCTATATTGAAAAAAAAAAAATCCTCCTCAATGTCCCCTCTGTAATACCAACCTTACCATTACCCATATCCTGACAGCCTGTCATAAACACAATTTCAATAGACAAAAACAAAAAAAAAAAAAATACTTCCAACACATTAATAAAGATTTTTCACTACTGAATATACTATCAGATAATTAAAAAATCATCAGTAAAGTAATCACTTTTTTAAGGGAGACAAAACTTTATGACCTTATATAGACTGATAGAATAAATAGGATCCATTGGCTTAATAACCTTGGACACATGCCGCTGGTTGATAGCCAAGAAATCCAACAAAGAAGACGAAGAAGGACTAAGTAAATGAGGTATGCAAAGGGTGGGTTTTCTAGTTGTGATCACTTTTTTCTTTTTAAATGGTGTTTTAGATGTTGCAGCTTCAAAATCTATTAATATTCAAATATTAGTAAGAAAAGAGGTATAAAACCGGGACTTCCTGTGTGTGTGTGTATTCTTCGTTCCCGTTTGCCTGAGAGTAGTTACTAACAATTATTTTTTTCAGCAGTGTGCATTTAAAAAAAACAACTATGCAATAAGACTTCCCAATCTATAATTACATTGTCTGGTGGTCTGTTAAAAGTCAATATAAGTTTAATGTTAATGGTTGTGCTCATGAGTTCAGTACAAGTCTTATTTTCCAGGTAATATTCTAAAATATACAAATATCTCACGATATTTTTTAGTATTATTATTGTATTATTATTATAATTATAATAATAATAATTATTATTATTATTATTGCAAAAACGTTATTGCACGTTCATATCTATACTTATTTTGGTTATAAAAATAGTTTACATTTATAAAAACTGTTCTGTCGAGTCACAGGTTCAGGTATCTGATAGCGTTCTTTTCCATTGTCTGTTGTCAAAATATAAAGTCATTTTCATTCTATTTCGTTATTATTATTATATGCATGTTCTGATTGAGCAACAACATACAGTCATTAATCCGGCAGTCTAATGAATTTCTATTTCTTAATATTTCTTGTGAAGTGAGTAGACTGTGATAGACATGATTCATACAAGATTGTGACTACAAGGTCAAATAATGAGTTGTATCTGATGTTTTGTGACGTCAGAAGATAAGATTAAAGTGGGGAGTTATGTGTAGACAGAAATTAATACAGAACAGCCATATAAGGAAAACCGAGGTGAAGTTTTAGTCAATTTTCCGGTAGATAGAAATTGGTTACTGACCGGGCCTGGGCATTCAAACCCAGCCGTCCGTTACAAGTTCGAGGACTTTGTAACCGCCTTACTACACCGCACCTTCCGATCTCCTTACTACACTGTGAAACACCGATACTCAAAAAAAAATTACAATGTAGTAGTCACTTTGTAAGGCCCGTGTTTACATTGTAAGTTAATTCCATTGGCCACCAAAAGAGGGCAGATCGTTAGTCGATTGATTTATATACATTATTATTTCCAATATTTCTAACATTGTGCTTATGAAGTCTCACATTTGAATTACTGTTGTATACAATTCTTTAGGAAACATCATGCAAAAAAATATAATTTCATGCGAAAGTAAATCAGTATAAACATGCATACGGAAGTTACTGATCATCGGAATGATAGTTCTAGAAATCATTCTTTAATTGGGTATTTTGCATCAAGGATGGTTATAGTAAAACTCTACGAAATCAGATATTGAAAAAAATTCTCATAGTTATTGGTGTTAGGTTGGTTAACAATAGTTAAGTGCACTCTGGTTCCTTCTTGCCGATGGGCAGAGGCCCAGGGTTTTGACCTCGTCTGAAGCCCAGTATGATTGATTCCCTGGCTTCCAAGGGAATCAAGGAGGGTGTACGACTGCCATTGCGTGAATAAAAAATCTGTCGCTTTTCAGTGTTAACGCCTTCATTATCAGAAAGGTCCTTGATGGTCAAGTGGACGGCGATTTTAATTTTGTCCGAAAATTGCAAGATGATAGACTCCTTGCTAAAGTGCAGTTCAACTCCCAGGTTAATGACTTAATTAAACTGACGCAGATTCATGATTTGAGAGTAAAAGTATATATCCCTGTTGGCCCAGATACCTGAAAAGGGGTAATCTTCCACAGGGATTTGAGGGCAACAGAAGAAATTCTTGAAAATGAGGGACCAGAGCATGAACTGCAAGACCATAAAAGACGGGAATATGCGAAAAAAGGATTGTTTTTTTACTTTTGCTTCAAGGTTAATATTTGATATGCCTTGTCCAAATGCGACCTTATATTAATATATATAAATATATATATGTGTATGCACTGTAATTAATAACCCCCCCCCCCAAAAAAAAAAAAAAAAAAAACGGGCACACCTCATCATGATGTAATGATAAAGATTCAAACAAATTAACTTGTGGTAAACATACTGGAGCTCATGGCACATATATATTAATATATATAAATATATATATGTGTATGCACTGTAATTAATAACCCCCCCCCCAAAAAAAAAAAAAAAAGAAAAAAAAAACGGGCACACCTCATCATGATGTAATGATAAAGATTCAAACAAATTAACTTGTGGTAAACATACTGGAGCTCATGGCACTATTGAATGTATGGAAACACTTTCAAGTGTGCTAAGTGTGGCTCTGCTGAGTGCAACTGCTTGAAGGATAAATATTAGCATACATGAGAGGGCATGGTGTTAGCGCTTGGACGGGAGGTGATGACGTCACTGTCTAAATTCTGATTGGATGGTGGTACCACTGTCAGCCGTATGAAGTACTCTGGAAAACTGTTATACAACCTCACTTCACTCAGACCACCATGGGGACAACGTAAACGAACAATCTAGTCCGAATAAAAAAAAAAAAAAAAAAAAAAAAAAAAAAAAAAAAAAAATCACACTGAGAAAATAATATGTATATATAAGTGTGTGTGTGTGTGTGTGTGCACGCACTCACTCACGCACGTTTATATATATACACACGTGTGTGTTTGCATGCGTGTATATAAAGAAATACACACACACACACCGTACATACACACACATATATATCGTTTATATTTGTCTATATAAAAATAAACATACATATATATATATACATACATGAATATGCGTATATATATAAGTATATATATATATATATATATATATATAAGTATGTATGTGTCCATACTGTTACAGTGAGGCTGATTACCGTGCTCTTCATTAAAGTAATTCCAGATCATAAAGGAAAACAGAAAATCAAATGGACAAACTACACTGTTACTACACTACACTGTCACTAAACTACACTTCCAAACTCTATAAAATGTAATCTTCGTGTTAACCATTATACAACGCAACTGGCGAAATCCTAAAACAAGTAATTGACCTTAGATTATTAGCCTCGTTTTATGCTCCCGCTAATATAGTTCCTAAAGAAACGCATTTAACTCACCTTGTCTCTGATGAGGTCGTTTCGATATGAAACTACCATTTGCTTCAGAAGGATTGAGAATATAGAGGTGGAGGCAGAGTCGCCTTGTACATTCACCAAAGCCCCCCTTTCACTGAAGTGCAGATTGATTCTTCTTTGAAGTTTGTTATATGGGAAGTAAACATTAATAACACCTAGCTTACGTGTTCAATTCATTGTCCACCTGACAGTAAAGGAATTTATGATGAGTTTTTTGCTCTTCAGGATAGTCTGCCACAAAACAAATTAGAATTAAGTAATTTTAAAGTTCATCCTACGTAATGGGGTTCCTTGTGGGTGGATGGATGGTACAGGTGAGCAAGAAGTCAAGTTGATTAATGATTCTGATTTGGTCCTGAATAATGGTAATTCGACGCATGTGGACGATAATACAGGGTACTTTGAACTTTATGGATGTTTCTCTGGCTTCTTCAACAATAGCAGCAAAGCGACCACTAACACTTGATCAACTAGTAAAACTGGATAGTCACATTTAAGAAGCAATTGCCAAAAAGCACCTTTTAAATTCAGTATTTTTAGATATAGAAAAAGCCTACGATATGGCCTACTCAGAAACTGTACTTTTGGATTACATGGAAACTTGCCTTGTCTTTAAAGATTCTGACAGAGCTTTCACTGCCAAATTATTTTCTGGCTCCCTTTCTATGGACCTTTTTGTCTAGGCAAACCGGGTCCCACAAGTGTTTTGTCACCAACATGATTTATATCTACAATCAATGACCTCTTAACAGCTCCCCTTTGGAAAGTTAAATACTCACTGTATGCTGATAATTGTGCATCATGGTATTCCAGCAGTGATGGAGAATCATCGGCAAATTGCATCCAAAGTGGCTGTATATGGGGCCTCCACTAAGGTTTAAGGTTTCCACAAGAAAGATTATTAGGGTAGTTTTTTTTTTTTTTCTTTTACATAGGAAGCCGAACATCAGGCTAACTCTAGACAATCACCCAATACCAATTGACAATTCTGCTAGAATTATTTGCCTCCTCTTTGGTTGTAGACTTAATTGGCAAGAGCAGTCAATTAAAGAATAAATGTCAGAGTACCTTATTTACTAAAATGCATTTCTGGTAATAAATGGGAAGCTGGTAGAAAGTGCTAGTGATATATAAATCCCTGATTAGGTCTAAAATAGATTATGGGCCAGTCTTGTATGGTTTGGCATCGAACTACAATTTAAAAGGTTTGGATGTACAGAATGCTTGTTTACGTGTGTCTTGGAACCCTGAAATGTACTTGGATCGAGTGTCTTGAGGAGTCAGAAGTACCTTCCCTCTGACTCAGACACAGCCAGTTAGCACTGACCTATGCCGCAGAGGTTGCTCGAGACCCGAGTCATCTTAATGGCAATGGAGGCATTAGGTCCTTTGCCACGCTGCCCCATGACTTCGTCGAGAAAGTCGGTATAGATATCTGTACTATCCATACCCTGGTTCAATCAAAGATAGCATCATTGGAAACACCCAATTTCACTATCATGGAAGTCTGGCTTTCATCAACTAAAGACCATGGCACCAGAGATGGAAGTACACCAGAAGTTCAGAAAGATCCTTATTACATATACCTTTTTCATATATATACCAAAACAGATGAATGTGTGGGAGTGGGTGCCTGGTTGACTGAACCGAGTTTCACACTGCCAAATCATATCGATTCTCCTTACTGAACTTTTTGCCATTGATAAAGCTTTAGATTTTGCACTGTTGCCGACCCAAAGTAGACTAGTATTTTCTTTTGCACAGCGAGAGGACCAACCTAACTAATAATGGGTAAGGACACTATTCGAGTCGGCATTAGTCAGTACAGGTCGGGCTGACTTCATAGCTCTGCCAAGGCTCACTTTCGCATATCTGACTTATCCTTATTAAAAACTATTTTCTCAGATTTGCTTGATTTTTGGAGAGAAATGCTTTACGCTCGACGAGAGATGCAACAGAGAAGGTTGAGGTGAGGTGTAATAAAATAATTTTGGACTCCTATCAACTTGAGCCATAGAAGTCAGGTAATCTAGTAATGGATAGAGAAGCTAATGGTAATTTAATTCCGGCCAGATGAGAGCGAGTGGATGAAGAAATGATTAAATGTTTTCCATTTTGTTTAAACATTATGAAACTTATCCCAACTCAGGAGTTAATAATCCTTATCTTAGCTTATACATTATTATTTCCTACTGTGCCCCTTGCTGATAAAAAGCAGTGTTATTTGCTACATACCTTACTGTAATCACTATTTCATTGATAAGATCTGATTCACACACACATGTACAGTCTGCGGACGCATTTGCATCTCCGTCGCAACTTTTAACGCTCGACTGTCCTTCACTTTAGTGTTACATCGTTCTTATTTTAATCTATTTTATATTGTATCTTAATCATTCTTCGATTTCATATATTTTGATTATTAACCTACTTAAGACCTACCATGGGACCCAAATCAAAATTTTGCATTATTATTACTAAAAAGTGTTGAATTACAGTACAATAAGCCGCAACTTTCTCAAAACATGAATGTTCGAAAATGCGCAACACAAGTCGAAATCATGTTGTATCCGCGGATTTTAAACAAGGGGTTTTCATACACCGTTCTTTAGCTTTAGCTGTAGCTAAAGAGAAAAAACAAATTACATGGAGTAGTTATTTTTTTATATAATCTTGAAAACTAAATATATGATCATAAATATTACATGATTATTTTGCAATGAACATAATTTAGTAAGTACCGGGGCCTGAATTCACAAACACTGATAATACCTCATATATATATATATATATATATATATATATATATATATATATACACCTGTGTGTACTTATGTATATATATGCATGCATGTATGTATATATATGTACAAATATAATAGGCAGAGGGACGTTTGGGAAGCTTGCTACATCCAGCAGCAGATGAGAAGAGTAGCATGGGCTAGCCTACTAGCAGGTCAACAGACGAGGAAAGCAGTCATACAACCAAGGGAAGATTTTATCATGTCAACAAGCACATGATATGACGAAGTTGCGGTCGCTGCAATAGCATTGGAAGAAAACAAATAAGAACATCACATTGACTTGTGAGACAGTAGCATTTCTC
Source organism: Penaeus chinensis (assembly GCF_019202785.1). Taxonomy (NCBI): domain Eukaryota; kingdom Metazoa; phylum Arthropoda; class Malacostraca; order Decapoda; family Penaeidae; genus Penaeus; species Penaeus chinensis. The sequence goes on from NC_061849.1 coordinate 12,389,818, forward strand.
TTTATCTTTATCCATTATTCTTAGTTGACGGGACCCTACTTCATAAAACAGCTGAAACCATAAAAATATCTTCATGGACATCTTCAGTGATGGAAAACCGCCTAAAGCTTCTGATCAGAAGATGGAAAGACAAAGCGATTTTTGATACATGCTGTTTGAAGGACTAAAAGGTGCCACCTGATTAGGAGACGTCGATGACTGCAGGGCTGAGAAGGGGAGGACGGGAGCAGGGGGAGGATAGGGCTTGAAGGCACGAGACAAAATACCACATTTCAAGGTGTATGATTGTTCAGTACGAAAAAAAAAAGAAGCTTTCTGAGAAGTATTTGAAGAGTGCAAGCGAAAATACAGGGAAGATTTTTCACGATGAACAGATATGTTTAGCGAGGGAGGAGGTAAGAGCGCGGTCGGGAGGGAATCACAGGCCAAGGAGTGAGGATAGGG
>NC_061849.1:12392761-12475261 GCF_019202785.1 Penaeus chinensis
CATATATGTGTGTGTGTGTATACACACATATATATATATGAAATATATATATCTACACACATATATAAATACATATATATATATATATATATATATATATGCATATATATATATATATATATATATATATATATATATACATGTATAGACATATATACGTATATATTTATATTTACATATATATTCATATATATACATATAATCATATATACACATACATACATACATATACATAGATACACACGCACGCACATATGTGTATACATATGTATACATATATACACGCACACCTACATACATATACATACATACATATGTGTATATATAAATATATTGTGTATGAGAGAGAGAGAGAGAGAGAGAGAGAGCGAGCAAGAGAGACAGGCCCTGAGTTGCGAGGAGGCTCCAACAAGGCAGATGTCACCGATAACGTTTCTACCACGCAGGAATTTTAAAAGGAACATCAAGTTGGCAGTCCCGCGTTTGTTCACAGACACATGTTGCGTGTATGTGTCCACTTACATACATCGTATATACTTTTACCGTGGTAGTATCAGAGGCAGAACCATAGAACTCTAGATGGTCTAGAATGGTAGGTCAGGGTCGGGGCCGCAGTCACGATGCTCCAAGCGGGCGAGAATAGAGAGGAAGGCCCATGTGTTATAGACTGCTTGATGTGACCAAGTGCCCGTTGCTCTGAGTGATTGCAGTGGGACGAGAGCCTCGAGAGCCATATAAACTTGAATAGAATAGGAAAAGATCAGAGGAAGAGACGAGAGAGAGGGGGGGGGGGGGGAGGAGAGGAAGAGATAGTAATTTTAATAATAATCAATAATAATTTAGTTTTATTCCGTGTCAGCAAGACTGCTAGACGAGAACACTACTGCTGCACCACACAGACAGAGGGGGGAAGAAAGGGAGAGAGGGGGGAGGAAGAGAAAAAGGGGGAAGGAAGAGAGAGGGGGTAAGGAAGAGAGAGAGGGGGAGGAAGCGAGGGAGGGATGAAGAAAGAGAGAGGGGGAGGAAGAGAGGGAGTGAGGGAGGAAGAGAGAGAGGTAGGGAGGAGAGAGGGAGAGTGTTAGACTCATCTGGTAATGAATCCCCATGATTTGGTAATGTGCCCAGTTTAGTAATGAAAAGTTCAAAATGTAATTTTTATTTATTTGATGTAATCATCAAACTCACTCATTATACTCGCTAGGTACTATGTTTAACGGGGGCCCGCTTCAGGGTTTTGAAATAACATGACTTGTGCGTATGTTACATACTTTCGATATGTTCCCAATTTCAAGCTTAGGTCAAAAATTTAACTGAAACGAGATTTGTGCCGCAGCTACAATTATATTACAAGATAAGTTAGCACTGTAATTAATCCAGTATCTTCCAATATCTGTAAGATGATAATGTGATAAGATTACGCCACATGCCCCATCGCAAGACAGAACAGTGAATTCTCTCGAAGGACTTAGGGTTTGGGAGATGGAGAAAGTTGATCTGAATAGATGCCATTCCTAACCTCGGACTTTGGGTAGGATTCGAACTCACGCTCTGGATGACCCTTTTGGTCCCAAGCTGCGTGCGTTACTGCTGCACCAAGTCGGCTTCCTTCCACTGTCTATATCTTGTAAATAAAATTAAGTTGAATTGCACTTGTTTACGTATTCCAATACCCACTCTAAAAGTCTTCACCATCCACTGATTTCCTCTTGATTTATATGATTTTTTCTCACCAGGATGATTGGAGTAACATGGCTGCTGTTGGGTGCGGCGCTAGCACTGTTTTGGGCATATTCGTGGTGGAAACACAGATACTGGGCAAATAAAGGTGTGCCCACTCCGCCTGTGGTCCCTTTCATCGGTCATGCGCATAAATTGTTTCTCGCAGATAAAAGATGTAACTTTGAAAAAGAGGTAATGTGATGTTTTCTGTAAATTATTGTGTTATTGAGCATCAGACGCCACAGTGATTAGTAAGAAATATTTGTATAATTCTTTATAGATTTTAATCTCGTGATACATCCCTCCACTCTTAACAGATCTATTTCAACTGTAGTGGATCAAAGTTAAGTGGTGTCTACTCCTTCCACGAGCCCGTGTTACTGGTGGGCGATCCAGAACTCATGAGGCACATTTTCGTGAAGGACTTTGACCACTTTATGGACAGAAGGACACTAAACATGCCGAGCGAGAAGGACAAAGTAATGGCCAACATGTTGTCTCTAAAGACAGGCGAAGAGTGGAAGAAACTGAGAGCCATCATGTCTCCCACTTTCACTTCAGGCAGAATGAAGGGGATGTTCCCGCTCGTGTGTAAAAAGGCCGACGACCTCGTCTCCTTCTGCCTGAAGGAAGCTCGCACGAAGCCCTTTGTCGACATGAAGTATAATTTTGGCCGCTTCACCATGGACACAATTGCTTCCTGTGCCTTTGGTATTGAATGCAATTCACTAGTGGGTGAAAAGGCAGAATTTGCTGAAAAGGTTGAGACTTTTTTCAAAATGACGCCGGGAATGATGTGTAGACTTCTTTTCCTGAGCATATTTCCTAGACTTGGCAATCTACTTAATATGAGATTTTCAGTACCAGCAACAGATTTCTTTACGGAAGTTGCCCGTGAGACCATGCGAACGAGGCAAAGTGGAAATAAAAGAGGAGACTTTTTGGATCTGTTGCTGGAGGCAGAAGTCTCCACTGGCGATGCCGAAGGAATCACGGCAACGCAAGACGACAGTAAATCATCCCAGTCTAAGCAAGGTGAGTTGCAACTTGGATTCACATCATGCAATTCACAGTGTTTACTTACTGCAGTTTAAGACATATACCTATCATTTACAGTGTTATCATAAAACTCACCTCATTTACACCAGGTAGTGATTAAGATGCAGACGCTTTCCATTCTCGCAGCACTGGATGAACTGACCATCATCTCCCAAAGTGTCATGTTCCTGGTCGCCGGTTACGATACCACAGCCTCCACGCTGGCCTTTGCGTCCATCCTACTTGCCAAGCACCCAGAGATCCAGCAACGCCTTCGTCAGGAGATCAGTGAAATAGTCGAGGAACACGGCGACATAACCTACCAGGGGATTATGGAAGCCAAATATCTTGATGCTTGTGTCATGGGTAAGTCTCCCAGATTAATTTCTGCTCTAATGTCTTAAATGGAAGTGCTGTTTGTCAGACTTTTAGAATTTTTATGGGCAAGTAGTAACGTACTTGGTCCATCCTCAGGAAAGAGAAAAAAGACGAACAGGAAACTCATCCCGGACTCAGTAATACTCCAATTCGCCAAATCTTCCGAGAAAAGGAAAATATGGTTTAGTTTTGAAGACAACAAAACACACACACACATACATATATACATACATCTTTAATGTACAAAGCGTAGGTGTCAAAGGTCAGCTACTGAGGAAAAGAAAAGAAAAAAGAGAGAATCGAAGAACTGAACCATGCCAGAATCTGAATGAGTTGCCAAGTCTTCCTTTCCCGAGCGCGATTAACCTTTCCATTTCTCTCTTCACAGAAACCCTTCGTATGTACCCACCGGGGCTTTTCCTGGAGCGCAAGTGTGTAAAGGAATACAAGTAAGACCTTTTAAAAATACTTCATATCTCAAACTTGTATGAATATATGCCTACTTAGGTGTAAATTACCTATTAGTTCTACCCTTTGCATGCATTTTTGTGTATATAAATTCTAATTTGGTCTTATACTGTATATGTATTGCATACATATATGTATATTTATACTTGTGAGTGTGTATGTGTTTGTAAGTTTTTGTTTGTGTATATATGTATATATATGAATACATATGTGTGTATGTATTTATATGGATATATATGTATATACATATACATATATGTATAGATAGATATAGATATACATTTATATACACATATATTTATATAAATAAATACACACATATATATACATACTTATTAATGTATGTATATATATATTATATACATATTATATATTATACATTGTATACATCTATAAATACATAGATAGATAGATGTATAGGCATATATGTATTTTTATGTGCATATATATACATATATATCCATACAAATACACACACACATATGTATATCGCATAAGCGACATCAATTCCCGATATGTACCCAGAAAAGCAATGAGAAACGAGCTCCCGCCTAGTTTCCTAAGGGCGCACAGAGAAAGAGGTAAAGGAGACTTATAATGCCTAACCTCAAATCTTTGCAGGATCCCTGGCACGGACGTGACCATCGAGCCTGGCTTAATAGTAACATGCTCGATCTTCAACATCCAACGGGACCCGAAGTACTGGCCTGAGCCCGAGGAATTTCGCCCCGAGCGCTTCTTGCCGGAGAACAAGGCGAACATCACCAACTTAACGCACATTCCCTTCGGAATCGGACCCAGGAACTGTATAGGTGAGATAACCTGAGATTTAGGAGTGAGATTGGCTTTGAATAATATCGTCATGTCTTGACAGTTCTTTTTCTCTCACTTTTCTTTTTCTCTCTCTTTTTCTGTCTTTCTTTATTTCTCTCCCTCCCTCTCCGCCCCTCTTTCTCTGGCTTTCTCTACTAACAAGATATATTAAAGTACCCATAATTAATGAGTAATAAATCACTTCGCTTTCCTTGCAGCGATGAGATTTGCCCTCATGGAAACCAAAGTTGGTCTGGCCAAGATGCTCCTTGCCTCAGACATGAAGTTGGCACCAGGACACGAAGAAATTAAGACTGACTTTGGCTTTGGTTTGCTGAGGCCAAAAGACGGGGTTAACCTTCTCCTGACACCTTTGAAAGAAGAGTGAAAAAGGAAAGGAGAGAGAGAGAGAAAGAGAGAGAGAAAGAGAGAGAGAGAGAGAGAGAGAGAGAGTCATTTATTCCCAATGAAGACAAGATTGAGAAAGGACAGAAAGGAAGAACATGTATAACGTGCCTTATCAGTACCTTATTCCTGTACATTAGAAGGGGGCGTCTGAAGCAATTGTCTGAAATCTTTCGTATGTTGGATACGTCATTTTAAATTTTACCTTTACTTGCTAGCTATTAATATATCTCCATTCTAACACCAGAATGAAGGTAGAAAATGAATTAATGATAATTATAATGATGATAACGATGATAATAATAATAACAATATAATGATAATAATAGTGATAGTAATGTTGATATAAAGTCTTCCATTCAAAGTGCAAAAACAGCATCGAAATGAAAAAAACGCAAAAAAATCATATATTTGGATAGCACATGCCATTTGTATTACAATACATAATTAAATGCTTTTTTTTTTTTTTTTTTTTTTTTGGGGGGGGGGGTCTGTTTGCATGAAACTCCTAATGCAGAATACATCAAAAAGTCAAAGTAACATGTAAAATATATTATGCATTTACTTAACTCATCAGTATTTCTTAATATATTTTATTTTACACTAGATCATATACTGTTGTGACTTACCTTTATGAATAGTTGGAGACAATACCCTTTTCTATTAATAAAATGTATTATTTTGAGTTATTTTTCGTTAAATGATCTTGGTGCCAAAAGAATAGAATAGGCAATTGACCAAACTAAAATATCAAGTAGATATATTATTATAGATATTTTTGTAAAAAAAAAAGAGTCGCTTTCCATAAAGATAATAAGACAAAATAACCAACCTTTCGAACTGACATAAAAAATAAGCAGAGTGCCAGGCCCAGCTGTTTTCTCTTTATTAGGGCTGATTTCCGTTCCGTCCACTTTGACGACGAAGCCAAAAACGAAGTATTTGGATGTGTTGAGTTTATTTATTATTTCTATTATTATTATTATTATTACTTTTTGATAGGACTGTAAAAACAAATTCTCCGTTTTTTTATACATAGAACTGTAATAAACATTTCGTCATTCAAAGAAAACGAAGCACAGAAAAGCAGCGGAAGATTTGTAATGATGTAGATTACAAGATAACAAAAACTAATATGTATTTATTATGGTTTATATTACGATTAAGTAAATTCGTTCTGGAGGACCAATCATGAAGTGATACAAATAATACTTGTAATAACAAATAAAGGTATGGAACAAGTTCTTTATCATCGCCTTTCTTTCCACTTGTACTTTCTTCAATACAAATTAATTAATCGATTTATATATACATATATCTATATATGTATAGATATATGTATGTGTGTGTAATTATTTATATATATATGTATGTGTGTGTAATTATTAATAGATATATGTATGTATTTATATATATGTATATATATGTATACACATATGTATATATACATGTGTATATATATTAATTTATATATGTATATGTATGTATATAACTATAACTATACTATATATATATTATATAAATGTATATATATGTATATATATATATACACACAAACATACATACACACACATACACATATATATACACACACATATGTGTATATATATATGTATTATATATATATATATATATATTACCAGGGGTTTGTTTGGTCTTTATAGGCCCTTTTGGTTCTTTTAGCATTGATCTCTGAATGATTAGCCACTCGAGGAATAAATAAAATTTGTATAGAGAACTCAAATATATATTCACAAGTATTTACTCAGCAATACAAGTATATCGATGACAAATAATAACAAGATGAGTTCGATGCGCCGAGATTCGTAGAACAGTCGGGGTACTGATGTGTAAGGTACAGAGGTGTAGGTGCCAAGACAATTCGGCTCGCCAGAGAAGGGCCGATCTCAAGCTTTTTCATGAATATAAAAGGATGTGATCAGTCAAGAAGATCGGAGCCAAGTGACCGTCCAGCTGAGGGGTCACCGACATTACTTCGGTGGCGGGAACTAAATGCCTTTCATACGAACAAACGAACACATGCAACTGAAATACAACCAATGAAATAATGAGCCGGCGGCTGAAAGTATCGATTAATGGTGAAACCATCAACCTAACTAATTATCACCAAATAATCCCTTTACATATATATATGTTTGTGTGTGTGTGTATACAGGCACACATATTTATATATACATACATACATATACGTGTGTATATATACATATATATATTTGTGTGTGTGTGTGTATGGTAGAAAAAAACAATGCAAAAACTGAACAAGGCGAAGAAGGTTACCGTGATCCCTCGATCATGGATTGTTTTGCCGGGGTGACTTAAAGAGATTTTTTAAAGAGATACACCGGACCCGCCCCCCCCGGCAAATTCGGCCTCGACGCTTACGCGTTACCGCGGCGCTTCGATGTCCACCCCTCGTTGCTGCCGCGATGCTAATTGCTTACTTGCATTTAGCTTAGTGCCCTGTAGCCTATTCTTTCCCTTATGGAATTTTCGGCAATAGGATAACTCTCTGCGCACCTTCTGGTGAACTGGACCCCATCTTCGGGCTCGTGCTCGGACGTGGGCAGACCTTTACCTCCCACAGGGGAGGGTGTGTCTGGGGGGCCTTAGCGTGCCTGCCTTACGGTGCACAGAGAGTTGCCATTCTTTTTACTAGGGACTGGTATGGCAGACCATCTGATGACTGCCACTCTAGATATTTCGTTTAGGAATGAATAGGCAGGTAGGAGCCCCTCCCTTTGTCTAGCCCTCAGCCTGGTTCTGTCGAAATTGCTGCTAGACAGAACCGAATTCACGTCCCGCCACTGTAACCGCCTAGAAAGTTAGCTTCTCCCCCTAACAGCCTTTGGGTGGCTGTTTCTGAGGGTTGAAGAAACTTCCTTGAAAGGTGCAAGACTCCTCTTCCATCACTGAGGTGAAACAGCCTTTGGGTGGCTGTTTCAGAGGGAAGAGGAATTCACAAAGACACAGGTTCTTTCCTTCCTCACTAAGGTGAAACAACCTTTGGGTGGTTGCTTCAGAGGGATGAAAGGAACCACCTGGCAAAAGGACAAGATCCCCCTTCCCTCACTGAGGTGAAACAGCCTTTGGATGACTGCTTCAGAGGGGAGGGGGGAATCACTTTGAAAAGACACAGGTCCTTTCCTTCCTCACTGAGGTGAAACAACCTTTGGGTGGTTGCTTCAGAAGGATGAAAGGAACTGCCTAGAACAATTGCAAAACCTCCCTTCCCTCACTGAGGTGAAACAGCCTTTGGGTAGCTGTTTCAGAGGGAAGAAGGGATTCACTTTGAAAAGGTACAGGAACTCTCCTTCCTCACTGAGGTGAAACAACCTTTGGGTGGTTGCTTCAGGGGGATGAAAGGAACTGCCCGGTAAAAGTGCAAGACTCCTCTTCCCTCACTGCGGTGAAACAGCCTTTGGGAGGCTGATTTAGAGGGAAGAGGGATTCACTTTGAAAAAGTACAGGTCCCCTCCTTCCTCAATGTGGTGAAACAACCTTTGGGTGGTTGTTTCAGAGGAATAAGAGGAACCTCCTGGGAAAAGTCCAAGAGCTCCCTCCCTCACTGAGGTAAAGCAACCTTTTGGTGGCTGCTTCAGAGGGCTGAGCAAAAGGGCTCCAAACAATGATGTCCCGTAGGTGGAAGGGCATCCCCTCTGGTCTCTCCCCAGGGGTTTTACACCTACCCACGCGTTTGCCGTGCATGGCAGCCTTGTGCGCTGTGTAGACTGGAGTCCTGGAGGTTGAGCGATGCCGTGAACGAGTACGCCCTGCGGCTAGCAACACGCCTCTTTGGTCCTCTATTCCAGCAAGACAGGCGGCCTGAGCCTGGCCCGGTCACTGTCAATCGGCTGGTTTCCCCCGGGAGACTAGAGTCAAGCAGTCATGCCGCCATTGGCACTCACAATGGTCTGTGAGCGACGTCACAATGGCTATTGGCTGCGTATATCCTCTCATCACTCCTGTTGCTGTTAGACACTGGTTCTGCCACTCAGCTTCCTCTTGTTGGACTCCATGGTGGGTGGGGGCGTGAGAGGATAAAGCACTTACCATTACATGGAAAATTCAAACAAACACCCCCCACAGACTGAAATTTTTTTTTACGAACCGCGCAATTCCCAGACCACGGCAGTCACCATGAAGCCATATGTGCCTTCTGGTGGCAAAAGAAAACCCCATGCACAGGACGATACTGTCACGCCTGCTGCTAAGGTGGACAAGACCGAAGCCAATGGGTCTGTCCACCGAATCGTCAAACAAATTGACTCTCGAGCTGGCCCCTCTAGGCCAACAGCTAAGCCAGGGAGGCCCCTGAGTTCTCAGACGGCCTCCCAGACTGAGAGGGGAGAGCAGGCTGAACCAGCCATATCAGCTGCTGCCCCCACAAACAAGCCCGAAAGCCGAAAGGGTGGGCTGAAGGGTCCAAGGCCGGAGACCGACTCTGATGAAGAGTTGGAACCCCCTAAACGCTTCACCCAGTTCAAAGTGTCAGCTAAACTCGAAGGCTTCGACAATGCCTACCAATTGGTCAGGGCGTTGGAGCTGCAACGGAAAACCCGGCTGTCGATCCAGGTCGCCCGAGATCAGGGCATGATCATAATGCCCAAAGATCAAGCTACCTTGAATTTCCTCCAGGAAACGAAGGAGCTAGCAGATGGGAGGAAAGTGAGTCTTTCCCCACTATATCCCGAGGAAAAGAGAACCAAGATGGTGCTACTTGGCTTCTCAGTCTCGTACGTTGTGGAGCTGATCGCTTCACACCTACAGGTCGTGCAGGCTTCCCGAATATCGAAGGGGAAGACTCCAACCAGGTAAGTCCTGGTGACCATAAAAGGTGCCTCAACCACTACCCTTGATCTGGGTAACTGGGGCACCTACAACCTTCGAACGTATGTGCCTGAACTACTTCGGTGTTTCAAGTGCCAGAAATATGGTCACCACCAGGCTAACTGTACAGGCAAGCCTAAATGTGGTGTCTGTAGCAAGGCACACAACACAGAGGTATGCCTTGAGGCATACAAAGAAGAAAAGAGGGACACAACAGCCAAATGTCCCAACTGCGCCAAGAAGCATCACGCCTGGAGCCTGACTTGCTGTCAGGAAAGAGGCGGCCCCCAGGCGACAAGAGGTTGCTAAAACGCGACCAGACTTCTTTCCTGCCCCCCCCCCCCCCTGGCCCCACGTCTGGGGAAGGAACAAAAGCGAAAAGGCCTCCCGACCTCCTAAGAGGAAGGAAGCCGCCCCCCAGCCGATACCGTATGTCTCCAACAAAAAGGAGTTTCTGACAATGCCAAAGGTGCAGAAAAAGAACCTAAAGAAAAAAAAGGTTCTAAGAGTACCACAAATACCTCCCCAACAGATGATCATCTCCTCTTTGACGAGGACGATATAACTCTCCTGTTGACTGCTTTTGTCTCAGCAGTAGCAACAGCCCTGGGGAGGTCGAGTGAGGAGGCTGAGAAGGCAGTTTCGGTCGCCATGACGGCAATGACCCAGACTGTCGCAGCCCTGAAGGGAAGAAAGCCGGATAGAGCAAAGCCAGTCCCACCCTCACCCCAGGACTAGACTCCCCTCCCCACTCCAAACCAGGCCATGCCTTCACAGGCAGAGCCAAAACAGGCTGAATCTGTGCAGCCAGAGCCAGAGCACGCTGACTATGCCCAGGCAAGGCCAGCCAAGAAAAAGTCTGAGAGAAAAGCCAAACCAACTTAAGTCAGAGCTACCAAAGGCTCACCACCCCTCAGTGGACCCAAGGATAGCCTGACAACAGACGAGGAGCCCTCAACCAGCAAGGACCTCGCAATGGAGTTGTTAGACTCCGACGATGTCTCTGATGTAACTATTACTGAATAACATCATGACACACCACCTAAGTATCCTACAATGGAACATCAATGACTTCTCCGCAAAGAATGCCTTTCTCCAAGCAGTAGTGCCATCAAGGAACATTGACATTGTCATGCTCCAGGAGACATTAACAGTGGACACTGTTCGCTTCTCAGGGTATCATGTCTTCACACTGCCACGAACACCTGGCAAGAGAGGCTTGATCACCCTTGTGAGAGCAGCAATCCCCTGCTCCGCAATAGCTGATGCATCGCACTGTGGAGACGATGTTGAATCCCTTGTCGTCGAGGTTTACCTGGCCGGGGGGCCCCTCAAACTGTACAATGTGTACAGCCAGCCACACTGTAGAAGCTTAGACATCAGCCAGGTCTGTGCATCTGCTGCACATGACCGAGTGATCATAGGGGGAGACTTCAATGCACTCCACCCCATCCTGGCTCCCTGCCGGGCACCGGATGCGGCCGGCTATCACATAGCCGACGTGCTAGAGACATTCCCTGAGATTACTCTCCTCAACACCCAAAAGCCAACGTATTTCAGAGGAGGGGTCCTAGACCTCACCCTGGCGACTGCGACACTGGTGGGGAGGATTAGCTGGTGTGTCGATGAGACCGTCACATGTGACCATTTTCGGCACTATAACTACCCTCATGGATACTGGCCCAGCCGAAATCTGAAGACCGAATCCAAGATGGAAAACAGACAAGGTCAACTGGCAAGCGTTTTGAAACGCCTTGGCCCTCTGTTTGAGATGCAATGATCCCCCACAAAGCGAAAATGGGGAAGTGCTCGAAGCTAGCCTGCTAAACGCCATTAATGAAGCAGCCTCACTGACCATGCCCAAAACTCGGCCTGGGTCCAGAAGTCACAAAGACGACTGGTACTTAAACGACGAGATCAGGGAGGTCAACCACAGGGTGAACATGTGCCGAAAACTATGCCGAAGGCAAAGAACCCCTGACAACTTATTCCTCCTAAGGGAGGCTGTCACGGATGCGTATGAAACTGCCAACAGAGTCAGGCAGGAAAAGTGGCTGGAATGGTGTGAGTCCTTTGACCACCAAACCACCCTTTCAGAGCTGTGGCAACGGGTCAGGCGAGCTACCAGCCGCTCAGCCCCGAGGTGCACCCATCACGACCCCCAAGCCGAGGCTGACAGACTGGCACACGAGTTCTCTTCAAAAACGAGCAGCAACAGCCTGCCAGCCGAGCTGAGGGCAAGACAAGAGCGTCTACAGCCAGACAGACATACTCAGATCAGAGAAAGGGCGCCCGAACCCGATAACTCAGAGGTTATTTTTTCTCTGAGGGAACTAAGGAAAGCCTATAAATCCAGTTCCAACACAGCCCTGGGCTCTGATGGGATCTCGTATCCCATTATCTCTTACCTAGGACTAGCAGGTGAGCTTGCACTCTTGCAACTCATCAACAAGTCCTGGGAAACTTCCACTCTACCCCAGAGTTGGAAGAGGGCTACTATAGTTACCGTCCCAAAACCAAAGGAGCCGGGGAAGTACTGCCCCATCTCTCTTCTCAGCTGCCTGGCCAAAACGGCCGAGAGGATGGTACTACACCGGCTGCAATGGAAAATGGGTCCCCCGCACGAACACCTCCACGGGTTCACAAGGGGCATGGGCACAGCACACAGCATAGCCATGCTCTTAAGCACAATCAGCAAGGGCCCAGCTGTAGTGGTATTCCTTGACCTGGAGAAGGCTTTTGAACTGGCAAGTCTGCTTGCCATTCAGGAAAGCCAGAAGGGAATCAGAGGAATGCTCTTGGCTTGGATAGGTGACTACTTTAGGAACAGGACTGCCAATGTCAAATTCCAGGGTCACCTATCGCAGCACATGCCACTCGAAAATGGAACGTCACAGGGTGGGGTTCTCAGTCCAGCCCTATTTAACACTTTAATGTCCTGCATCCTCAACATAAACCTCCCAGTGGGGTGCAAGATCATCTCGTATGCAAACGATCTCGCTATTACCTCCACTGGACCACGCAGCCAGAATAAAGCCCAGCGTTGTCTGGACCTCGTGTCCGAGTAGTGTTGAAGGACAGGACTAAAGATCTCTGCAGCCAAATCCAAAGCCATTGCTCTGAGACAGAGAGTTCGAGGCACAAGACTGAAAATCCAGGGAGTGGAATTGGAATGGGTCCAGGGCTACCTATACCTTGGGGTAAGGATAGACCGGACCCTCTTCTTCCAGAAGGAGGTCAAGTACCTGGTTGACCGAACCAAAGCAAGACTGTCTGTAATGAGAGCAATGACTGGGAGACGCATAGGGGACAGACACAAAGTACTAAGATCATTCTATGTACATGCTGTCCGGCCCGTTGTGGACTATGCCTCAGTCGCTCTAATTGCTGCCAAGAGAAAGTACACAGACAAATTAGACAGTCCAAAATGAAGCCGCCAGGATCATTCTGGGTGCCCTGAGGTGGACGAAGTTCTTCAACCTCCTGATGGAGGCAAATCTTCTCCCTCTGGACTCACGAATCGATCTAATGGCTACACAATTCCTGTCAAAGGTCATCCAGGCTCCCAGGAACACAAGCCTAAGACAAAAATTAGTCAGACGCCCCTATCAAAACAACGAGCTCTTTGCAAACAACTCCTGGCTGTGTGAGACAGCCAGGGTGAGACAGCCATCACCTTAAAGAACAGCTTGTTAAGGGCATGGACTCCCCCCACCCTGACGTTGCCGAACCACCCTGACGTTGCCGAAGCCCCGCATAATATTTTTTTGAGCCTGCCAATGAAAAAGAGCCTATACCCCATGCCTAACCTAAAGGCAGAAGCCCACAGGGTCATTGCAGCCATCACTCCTCCGGGTAGTAGAACATACTACACGGATGGATCGGTCGATCCTTTGAGCCACACTGCAGGCGCCGGCTTTGCAGCAAGGGACGCCATGCAATCCATGAGGGTAACAGACAACGCCTCCTCGCTGCAGCCAGAGGCAGTTGCAATCATGGGAGCCCTAGCCCACGCGTCCCTAAGGGAAGGACAAGTGGTCATACAGACAGACTCCAGGGCAGCCATTGACTGTCTTCAGCACAGCTCACCCACAGACATCTACCTACTGACCACGATTCTCACAATGGCACATAGAGTTCTTGCTCATTGTAGAAGAATTATCATCAACTGAGTCCCAAGCCACATTGGCATCAGAGGGACCGAGCTTGCTGACGGACTAGCTCCACAGAGAGGAAACGAGAACCTCCCCCTCGGCCAGCTGATACTCAGACGCCACAGGCTATGAACCAATGGCACTCTCTGAAGTAATCAACAGAGGTACCGAAGTCATTCTTCACAGAATGCGCCTAGGTTACCACTGTGCATGGCAGATTATCACAACAATTGAACGCCACACTAGTCCACTACTTAGAAAATTGTGACCATATACAATTCCTGAGACAGGGACCACCCACAACAGCCGCCGTGTGCTGGTAAAGAGGCTGTGCGATATGCTTACAACATGGCAGCAGGAGCGCCTGCTGGCAATCCCACCGCCACGGTAAGCACCGAGTGTCAGACTAATAACTGAGACAGCTTTAAAAATCTGACACAGGCCGGGCCATATTTAGAAGGCCCGGGCGAAGCTAGAACTTCGCAAATCATAAAGAAGAACCCCGACTGTTCTACGAATCTCGGCGCATCGAACTCACCTTGTTATTATTTGTCATCGATATACTTGTATTGCTGAGTAAATACTTGTGAATATATATTTGAGTTATCTATACTAATTTTATTTATTCCTCGAGTGGCTAATCATTCAGAGATCAATGCTAAAAGAACCAAAAGGGGCTATAAAGACCAAACAAACCCCTGATAATATATATATATAATACAAATATATACACACAGATAAGTGTATGTGTATATATATATATGTGTATGTGTGTGTGTATGTATATGCATTTGTGTGTATATATATGTATATATACATATATATACATATATATAATATATATAGTATAGTTATAGTTATATAAATACATATACATATATAAATGAATATATATACACACATGTATATATACATATGTGTATACATATATATACATATATATATATATATATAAATACATACATATATCTATAAATAATTACACACATATATATCTATACATATATAGATATATGTATATATAAATCGATTAATTAATTTATATTGAAGAAAGTACAAGTGGAAAGAAAGGCGATGA
Source organism: Penaeus chinensis (assembly GCF_019202785.1). Lineage (NCBI taxonomy): Eukaryota > Metazoa > Arthropoda > Malacostraca > Decapoda > Penaeidae > Penaeus > Penaeus chinensis. The sequence goes on from NC_061849.1 coordinate 12,407,663, forward strand.
TAAAGAACTTGTTCCATACCTTTATTTGTCATTACAAGTATTATTTGTATCACTTCATGATTGGTCCTCCAGAACGAATTTACTTAATCGTAATATAAACCATAATAAATACATATTAGTTTTTGTTATCTTGTAATCTACATCATTACAAATCTTCCGCTGCTTTTCTGTGCTTCGTTTTCTTTGAATGACGAAATGTTTATTACAGTTCTATGTATAAAAAAACGGAGAATTTGTTTTTACAGTCCTATCAAAAAGTAATAATAATAATAATAATAATAGAAATAATAAATAAACTCAACACATCCAAATACTTCGTTTTTGGCTTCGTCGTCAAAGTGGACGGAACGGAAATCAGCCCTAATAAAGAGAAAACAGCTGGGCCTGGCACTCTGCTTATTTTTTATGTCAGTTCGAAAGGTTGGTTATTTTGTCTTATTATCTTTTATTGATATTTTAGTTTGGTCAATAGCCTATTCTATTATTTTGGCACCAATATCATTTAACGAAAAAATAACTAGATTTTATTAATATTGTCTCGAAACTTGTATAAAACAGTATAAAATCTAGTGTAAAATAAAATATATCAAGATGAGTTATGTAAATACATAATATATTTCACATGTTACTTTGACTTCTGCATTGGAGAAAAAAATCAGATTTGCAAAGTGGAAATTTCCAAAAAAAAAAAAAAAAAAAAAAAAAAAATATATATATTTACTCGTGAGCATTTATTTATATATTTTAAAACTCATCCTATGCACTTTCCAATTACATGATTTTTTTGCGCTTTTTAAATTTCGTTACTCTGTTTTTGCACTTGGAAGGGAAGACTTTATATCATCATTACTATCACTATTATTATCATTATTGTTATTATTATCATCGTTATCATCATTATCATTATCATTAATTCATTTTCTACCTTTATTCTGGTGTTAGAATGATGTATTAATAGCTAGCAAGTAAAGGTAAAATTGAAAATGATGTATCCAACATACGAAAGATTTCAGACAATTGCTTCAGACGCCACCTTCTATTGTACAGGAATAAGGTACTGATAAGGCACGTTATACATGTTCTTCCTTTCTGTCCTTTCTCAATCTTGTATTCATTGGGAATAAATGACACTCTCTCACTCTCACTCTCTCTCTCTCTTCTCTTTCTCTCTCCTTTCCTTTTTCACTCTTCTTTCAAAGGTGTCAGGAGAAGGTTAACCCCGTCTTTTGGCCTCAGCAAACCTAAGCCAAAGTCAATCTTAATTTCTTCGTGTCCTGGTGCCAACTTCATGTCTGAGGCAAGGAGCATCTTGGCCAGACCAACTTTGGCTTCCATGAGGGCAAATCTCATCGCTGCAAGGAAAGCGAAGTGATTTATTACTCATTAAGTCTGGGTACTATAATATATCTTGTTAGTAGAGAAAGCCATAGAGGGAGGGAGAGGAAGAAAGACAGAAAAAGAGAGGGAAAGACAGAGAAAAGAGAGAGAGAGGGAACTATCAAGACAAGACGATATTATTCAGAGCCAATCTCACTCCTAAATCTCAGGTTATCTCACCTATACAGTTCCTGGGTCCGATTCCGAAGGGAATGTGCGTGAGGTGGGTGATGTTTGCTTTGTTCTCCGGCAAGAAGCGCTCGGGGCGAAATTCCTCGGGCTCAGGCCAGTACTTCGGGTCCCGTTGGATGTTGAAGATCGGGCATGTCACTATTAAGCCAGGCTCGAGGGTCACGTCCGTGCCAGGGATCCTGCAAGAATTTGAGGTTAGGCATTATAAGTCTCCTGTACCTCTTTCTCTGTGCGCCCTTAGGAAACTAGGCGGGAGCTCGTTTCTCATTGCTTTTCTTGGCACATATCGGGAATTGATGTCGCTTTTGCGATATATATGTGTATGTGTATCTATGTGGATATATATGTATATATATGCACATATATGCACATAAACACACATATATGCCTATGCATATATCTATGTATTTATATATGTATATGTATATATAATATATACACACATTAATCTGTATGTATATAAATATATAAATATATATATATATATATATATATATATATATATATATATGTGCGTGTGTGTGTGTTTATATAAATATATGTGTATATAAATATATAAATTTATCTATACATATATACATATACATATATGTATAAATACATTATATGTATATGTATATATATATTTGTACACACATATATATTTGTGTGTGTATATATTAACACATATGCTTATATATACATATATATCCACATAAATACAAACACATATATGTATTCATATATATACATATATACACAAACAAAAACACACACATACACAGTCACAAGTGTGTGTATATATATATATATATATATATATATATATATATATATATATATATATATATGGAATACATATAAAGTACAAAACCATACTCAAGAATGCATGCTAAGGTAAAAGGTAATTTACACCTAAGTAGGCCTATATTGACAAAAGTGTTTTTAAAAGGTCTTACTTGTATTCCTTTACACACTTGCGCTCCAGGAAAAGCCCCGGTGGGTACATACGAAGGGTTTCTGTGAAGAGAGAAATGGAAAGGTTAATCGCGCTCGGGAAAGGAAGACTTGGCAACTCATCCAGATTCTCGCATGATTCAATTCTTCGATTCTCTTTTTTTTTTTCTATTTTTTTTTCTCAGTAGCTGACGTTTGACACCTACGTTCTGTATATTAAAGATGCATATATATATGTATGTGTGTGTTTTATTGTCATCAAAGCTAAACTTTATTTCCTTTTTCTCGGAAGATTTGGCGAATTGGAGTATTACTGAGTCCGGGATGAGTTTCCTGTTCGTCTTTTTTCTCTTTCCTGAGGATGGACCAAGTACGTTACTACTTGCCCATAAAAATTCTAAAAGTCTGACAACAACAGCACTTCCATTTAAGACATTAGAGCAGAAATTAATCTGGGAGACTTACCCATGACACAAGCATCAAGATACTTGGCTTCCATAATCCCCTGGTAGGTTATGTCGCCGTGTTCCTCGACTATTTCACTGATCTCCTGACGAAGGCGTTGCTGGATCTCTGGGTGCTTGGCAAGTAGGATGGACGCAAAGGCCAGCGTGGATGCTGTGGTATCGTAACCGGCGACCAGGAACAAGACACTTTGGGAGATGATGGTCAGTTCATCCAGTGCTGCGAGAATGGAAAGTGTCTGCATTTTAATCACTACCTGGTGTAAATGAGGTGAGTTGTATGATAACACTGTAAATGATAGGTATATGTCTTTAACTGCAGGAAGTAAACACTGTGAATTGCATGATGTGAATCCATTTAGTTGTAAGTTACTACTCACCTTGCTTAGACTTGGATGATTTACTGTCGTCTTGCATTGCCGTGATTCCTTCGGCATCGCCAGTGGAGACCTCTGCCTCCAGCAACAGATCCAAAAAGTCTCCTCTTTTATTTCCACTTTGCCTCGCTCGCATGGTCTCACGGGCAACTTCCGTAAAGAAATCTGTTGCTGGTACTGAAAATCTCATATTAAGCAGATTGGCAAACTTAGGAAATACGCTGAGGAAAGCAATTCTCCATATTATTCCCGGCGTAATTTTGAAAAAAGTGTCAACCTTTTCAGCAAATTCTGGCTTTTCATCCATTAGTGAATTGCATTCAATACCAAAGGCACAGGAAGCAATTGTGTCCATGGTGAAGCGGCCAAAATTATACTTCATGTCGATAAAGGGCTTCGTGCGTGCTTCCTTCAGGCAGAAGGAGACGAGGTCGTCGGCCTTTTTACACACGAGCGGGAACATCCCCTTCATTCTGCCTGAAGTGAAAGTGGGAGACATGATGGCTCTCAGTTTCTTCCACTCTTCGCCTGTCTTCATAGTCAACATGTTGGACATTACTCTGTCCTTTTCGCTCGGCAAGTTCATTGGCCTTCTGTCCATAAAGTAATCAAAGTCCTTCACGTAAATGTGCCTCATGAGTTCTGGATCGCCCACCAGTAACATGGGCTCGTGGAAGAAGTAGACACCACTTAACTTTGATCCACTATAGTTGAAATAGACCTGTTAAGAGTGGAGGGATGTATCACGAGATTAAAATCTATAAAGAATTAAACAAATATTTCTTACTAATCACTGTGGCGTCTGATGCTCAATAACACAATAATTTACAGAAAACATTACTTTACCTCTTTTTCAAAGTTACATCTTTTATCTGGGAGAAGCAATTTATGCGCATGACCGAGGAAGGGGACCACAGGCGGAGAGGGCACACCTTTATTTGCCCAGAACCTGTGTTTCCACCACGAATATGCCCAAAACAGTGCTAGCGCCGCACCCAACAGCAGCCACGTTACTCCAATCATCCTGGTGAGAAAAAATCATATAGATTAAGAGGAAATCAGTGGATGGTGAAGACTTTTAGAGTGGGTATTTGGAACAAGTGCAATTCAACTTAATTTTATTTACAAAATATAGACAGTGGAAGGAAACCGACTTGGTGCAGCAGTAACGGACTCAGCTTGGGACCAAAAGGGTCATCCAGAGCGTGAGTTCGAATCCTATCCAAAGTCTAAGGTTAGGAATGGCATCTATTCAGATCAACTTTCTCCATCTGCCAAACCCTAAGAAAGAATTCACTGTTCTGTCTTGCGATGGGGCATGTGGCGTAATCTTATCATATTATCATCTTACACATATTGGAAGATACTGGATTATTTACAGTGCTAACTTATCTTGCAATATAATTGCGGTTGCACCACAAATCTCATTTTAGTTATTTTTTTTTTTACCTAAGCTTGAAATTATGAACATATCGAACGTATGTAACATACGCACAAGTCATGTTATTTCAAATCTCTGAAGCGGACCCCCGTTAAACATAGTACCTAGCGACTATAATGAATGAGTTTGATGATTACATCAAATAAAAGAAAACTATGCTTTTAACTTTTCATTGCCAAACTGGGCACATTACCAGATGAGTCTTACACACCCCCTCTCTCCTCCCTACCTCTCTCTCTTCTTCATCCCTCCCTTTCTTCCTTTCCCCTCGCTCTTCCTTACCTCCTCTCCCTTCCTACCCCCCCTCTCTCTCTTCCCCCCTCTCTTCCCCCCTCTCTCTCTGACCTACCATTCTAGACCATCTAGAGTTCTATGGTTCTGCCTCTGATACTACCACGGTAAAAGTATATACGATGTATGTAAGTGGACACATACACGCAACATGTGTCTGTGAACAAACGCGGGACTGCCAACTTGATGTTCCTTTTAAAATTCCTGCGTGGTAGAAACGCTATTGGTGACAACTTCTTGTTGGAGCCTCCTCGTCCCTCTTGCTCGCTCTCTCTCTCTCTCTCATACACAGCATATGTATGTATGTACATGTATGTAGGTATATAATTACATATATGTATATATATACACATATGTGTGCGCGTGTTTATACATGTATACATATATGTGCGTGCGTGTATATGTATGTATATATGTGTATGTATGTATGTGTATATATAATTATATATGTATGTATAAATATATATGTATATATACAATTATATATGTATATATATAAATATATATGTATGTCTATATATGTATATATAAGCATATATATGTATGTCTATATATGTATATATAAGCATATATATGTATGTCTATATATGTATATATAAGCATATATATGCATTTATGTGTGTATAAATATATTTTTATGTATATGCGTGTATACACACACGTATTGCACACATATGTATATGTATATGCATATATATATATATGTATATATACATATATATGTGTATGAATATATATATAAATGTTTGTACAGATATTTTGATATATACATATATAATCATATATGCCTATATAACATATATATGCATATATATGCATGTATATATGTATATATATTTGTATATATGTATGTATGACATATACACACACGCCCAGTGCTAGAGTGTTTCAATAAATCCGACTTTTTCAGAATCATTCAGCAAGTTGCTAAACAGGCGCCTACTATGCTTAAATGACGACATGCAAAATATTAGACAAATAAAAAAATATCTACTATTCGCAATTTTTGATGAAAGTATAATACCATTTCCGGCGCTGGGATGAGGTGCGGCGGCCTCAGCCGGCCTGGCTGTGACCCGCATGACCCACGGAGGGGCATTTCGGTTCATCCGACATTATGGCAGAATCAAACATAGGGCAACTTAGGTCATTGCGAATGATTCCTGGGGACTTCCGTAAAGATTCCCAGTCACTATGCATTTCCATATAAACTTGTGCTACCTTAATAATGCACATTACTCGTCAGTGGCAATATGGCACTTCGACGTGGTGGTTTGCGCAGTGCCGATACACGTATACTGAAAGAGTTTGGTACCATTGATGTTTTGCCACCTAGACCACTGACGAAGACTGACATTCTTGCTCGATACTGTGACTTAGAAAGACATGGTAACCAGACACTAAAAGGATGCTCAAAAGATAGCTTGCCATGCAATAATTTGACTATTATGGAATCTCAGATTTTATCCAAATTGCAAGCGGAAATATATAGATTGGTATGATGCAAAAGTACAAGGAAGCAATCGATCACTCGGAAGTGTTGATTATCAGGCGCAAAGACGGGAATTTAACAGACTGAAATGGAAGCAGACCAACAATGCAGAAGTCCGATTTATATGCAACACTGAAGATATTGCAGAAATGTCTTTTGCCAGTTGGTGCCAGGTGGCTGGGATTTTTTTGTTCCCTCCTACACATCTGCCTGATCATTGACACCATATTGACCAAGCTGGAAGGAGTTTGTGATGGTGATTTGCCCAATAAACCCAAGATTGGAATAAAGAACAACACCATAAAGTGTCTGAAAGCACTGAAAAAAAAAAATCCAAGAACAATCAGAAGTATTTTTGATTTTGCAAAAGTTCATTTCATATGCTGGCATTCTGCTGTGAACAGCAATGGAATGACTCTTTTCAAAACTGCTATTGAAACTTCAAGGAGGTATGCCAGGATTGGCTGTGAACTTGGCTTTCGTAGCAGCTACTTCTCGTCCATCACCAGACATCTGTATAATGCAGATGGTACACGTCTTCCCTTGGCTGTTGATCATGATTACGTCGATGAAGTTGCAAAGATCTTGAAAAGAGGAATTCGTGAAAAATGGCCATACACACCAGCCCTATTCAAAAATAAGTTTGCATACTTGGCCTATGGTATGCATGAAATCGATATGTGGAAACCCAAAAGTTCATTAATACATGGCCATAATCAATACTGTGAAAGACTGATTGGAGACATGAAAAAATGTGAAGACATAAACAGAATTGTTGTTGTAACAGAAACTAGAGAACGGCGTAGTTGGAGATATGGCAATGTAAACAAAGGAGTAGAATGAAAATCATATTGTATGCAATATATAATGTTCCAAATAAAATCATTACTAGAATCCTTTCCTTTTATATCCTCTTGTTAAATAAAATATGTTACTTCAAATTATTTAAGCGAAGTGAGAAGTCCGAGAGCCAAAGCATGCTCTCGGCGACCAAAGCCCGATTCGGTGGGAGTGAACACAAAGTAAAGTCAAGCCTACTAATTGAAAAATTAGTCTTATGGCAATTACAGAACTTTATATAATATTAATTTATAATATAAATAATTTGATGCCAAAATATTAAAGAAAAGTATAATATTGAGGTATTTTAAAAATAAAATAGTTATACCGACAACCGAAAACGAGGTGTTATTTGGCGCTCGAAGCGGTGTCTAATTCATAATTTTATCAAAACTTTCTATTGAAAACAGAGAATGCGAGATATTCTTTGATTTTAATAAAAAAAATACATTTCCAAACTCAGAAAATTCATAGGCGCCTATTTCTTAACTTGCCCCCGGGGTTCGAGCAAATTTTAGAAAATCGACAATTATTGAAACACCCTAAACTGTCGCCCACACACACACACATATATGTATATTGTGCGTGTGGGTGTGTTTGCATGTATATATATGTATATATATTTATGTATTTATATACATATATATACTTACATACAAATATGTATGTGCATGTGTGTGTAAGTGTGCATGTATACACACACATATATGTGTGTGTGTGTGTGAGTGTGTACAGTTGCGGAATTATATTTTAGTATACTTGCTGGGAAACAGCCGCGGCCCACGAGAAGCATTTGCAAATGCATCAGCGATCTTACAAAGATTTTTATTTGATTTGATTGCCATACATAGATGCTTAAAGAATGAAGCGTTTTCGTGTTTCAAGAAATATGCAGCAACATTTATACATGCTGTGTTGAAAGAAGGGGGTGTTGCCATTTCGATAAACAAACAATTCCAAGAAATCACGTTTGAAAAATATCCCACTGCAAAGTCAACGATAACTAAAACTACATGTTTGTCCTCATATGTTTGAAGAAAACGAAGGATCAAATTGCTTACATAATTTCCGAAAATATATATGACTAATCACACTCTGTTACAAACAACCTAGTGTTTTCGCCTCATTCATAGAAATACTATTTACGCTAGATCTACATCGATTTGTAATGAGCACAAGGGATGTAAAGTTAGAATGACCCAAAAATTCGTCTTGAAACCACCCTGTATATACCTCACTTGGTCTTTATGCATATGAATTACTCATACATACCTCAGTTTTTTGTCTGTAGCTATGTAAGATAAAAATGCTTAATTATTTTTTATAGAAAGCTGAGACTTTATTTTAATAGTTTTACATAAAGTTTATATATGTCTATATTATCTTTTTTATTAAGATTAGGAAATTGCAAAGTATAATAGTCTACCCTACAAAGAACTGTTTTTTGTTGTTTTTTGTTACCCCACCATACATTCTCTTTATTTAAAGGGTACACTGTTATATGTCAATAGTACCGTTAAATTAAGGTTGTATAATTGATATTTTGATTAAGAAAACAATATATACTATTTTTGTTATTGAAAAGTTTAATTTAAGTTCTGAAAATTATGCATGTATAGGTTAAGAAGAACTATATGTTTGTACTATATGTGATCTGAGTAGACTTTAAATTTTGAAATGTATACAGTACTAAAGTCTGATACTATTGCTATAATCCTATATATAGAGAGATAAAGATATCAGAGAAGAGTGCCATACAACAGCCTGAAAGTCTTTTAGATTATCATGAAATATCCGAGGGAAGAAAGAATGTTCAACTGTAATTATATAATTAATAAAGTCATAAGATACTATACATTTGATTTATAGAACAAAAGAAAGTAAATATTGGAGATCAAACTAGAAATTAGAGATAAATAGTATGTCTTCACAGCTCGAGGCTGGCAAATGGCATTGAACAACATCTGGATGTGTCTTTCTCATTATTATTAAGATTTTAAAACCCATTCAAAGCGTAAGTGTTCTTAACATTTATAAATGTATACTATTAAAATGATGTTTAGTCAAAATTTACTATAATGTGCATACAATTACTCAGATCGTGTATAATAACATAAATGCTATACGTAATTTGTTTGTTTGCAAGATATATTTGGTTCTTTCAAGAAAGTACTTATTTAGATTTATAACTTTATATTGTTTTATCATTCCTAAACTAGAATATTGTTTCTTTTCTAGGAATGGGTTTATTTTTTAGTTTATGTTTTTGTTTTGTTTTTATGGTTTTGCTGAAGATTGGATTTATTTGTTCCTGGTGCTGTGCACAAGAATGAAAGAAAATATCTTTTGGGAGCCCAGGAGATGGATGAAGAAAAAGAAAGAAGATAGCTGAGAAGACCAACTAGTGTTAAGATAGACAAGTTGGAGTAGCTGGACATTTTGGTAAATGTATGTTTATATTATTGTAAAAGTGTAATGATTTATGATTCATAATGTCAACTAAAATTTGTAAGCTTATTAAGTGTTTTGATATTACCCCTTCTCTCAGTTACCTCTAAGGTTGAAATTAGATCATAAATACCCTGTATGATTCTTCATCTTTTATGGTGTGGGTTCTAAAGGTAAATATTGGAGAAACCACACCTTGGAAATAACAGATAGTGCCCATCTGGATGAAATATTTGAGTGGTTCTCAGAGAGGGCACTACAGATTTGGCTGCCAGATGTACAAAACTAGGACGCAGCAAGTGTACTGAAATATAACTCCGCAATTGTACACACACACACACATACCTTCTCCTCTGACAGACGATCGACAAATCTATTTAGCTGAAAAGGTAGAGTCGCGTGATTTACCTCTAGAATCTAAGACCCGAAACAGCGTCCACTGTGACACTTCCTGACCTAGAACGGTAACTGACGCGCAAGACGAGGCTCTAAGGTTACACGCGCGTTATGTCAGATGGCGAAATATGGCAACAACAAACACTTTGTGAGGGAGTGCGTGCATTCTGTGATTTATTTAATAATTTTAATTCTTGTGATTATGATTGATGTATAGATAGATAGATAGACACACACATATATATATACTGTATAAATGCATATATATATATATATATATACATATATATGTAGATAGATGTACATACGTACACATACATATATATATATATATATATATATATATATATATATATACATATATATATATATATGTTTATATATACATATATATGTGTGTGATTGAGTGCATGTGTGTGTAAGAAAATGTGCTATTTGCCAATATTTATATTGAAAAATTAATCACTAGAAGAATGTACTGATAGACTCCCCCAGATTATATCGAAATAAATAAACCTATTACAACGTTGGAGCAACAGCGCTGCCAGACGTGCGACGACTAGTGAGCTACGCCTAACATCATCCCTCTGTTTGTTAGTTTGTTAGTTTCCATTTGTCCTTTGGATGATTATGAGTATAGTAAACGCATAAAATGATACAGCATGTTCTTACCTCATCACTGTGACGGCATGGTAACACTGGACGTTACCATAAAAGGCAAATTGAGAAATTCCACCGCTTCTATTCCTGTCCTTGATTTTGCCTTATTTCCCTTGTGCGGTATTCATGCACAAAATTCAAATATGAAGCTGTAATGAATTTAAAGTTAGTCACAGATGTAATGCGTATTTACATTATGTGGGAACCTCCCCGCGCCTTTCTTCACTAAATGATTGTTTTCTCTCGAAAACGCAAACTCCGTGACTTTCCCGAAAGTGGATTGTCACGGTGACTCATCGAAAACACTCATGACAATTTAACCCATGCCAGAGGGAAAGGTGCCACATTTTATAAATGCTATTGGAATTCTACATTATACAAAGCGTTCATTTAGTGATTTTATGTTGTTTTTGTTTCAATTACAGTATCTTCTGATAAGGACTAGCATTGAGAAGAGAGAAAAAGAGAGAGAGAGATGCTGAGAGGGGAAAGCCAAGATATAAATACGTGTGGAGGAGAGAAAGATAAACAGAGGTCACAAAACAGAAAGACAGAAAAGAGAAAAATACGCCGAGAAGGAAGTGACAGTGTTAACAAATAACAGAGTCGCCTCCTCTCAGTACCAGAACTGAGAGTTAGGTTTCAATAGCATGCCCCATAACAGGTTTCTCTTTCTATGGTGTGGAAGAAGAGCGATCGCGCGGACTTGTCTTTCACTGTCGCCTCTTTTGTAGGATATCGTTTGTACTTCGCCCTTGCTATTGGAGAAACGACTGTGACTCTAGGCTACATCATCACCATATCCTGCCAGCACATCTTCGAGGGGAGTTCCTTTCTCCTCACAGTTTCTCACCAAAGTAAAGTATCTCCCTGCATCCTCACCGTGCCTCGAGATCCTCCTCTCATATAACAGACGCATCTAAGTCTCACATCCTCCCTGTATCCCCTCTGCGCCTCTTCCTCATTCATCAATAGACCGTCCTACCCCCTATCCTCACACCCACTCACCGACCTTGGCCTGGTATTCCCTCCCGACTGTGCTCTTACCTCCTCCCTCGCTAGACATATCTGTTCACCGTGAAAAACCTTTCCTTTATTTTCGCTTGCACTCTTCACATACTTATCAGAATGCTTTTTTTTTTTTCTTCTTTTTTTCTTTCTTTTTTTTTAGTTTGCAGCATTCTCACATTTTTTTTTTTTTTTTTTTTTTTTTTTTTTTTTTGCATTCTGTCTCGTGCCTTTAAGCCCTATCCTCCCCCTGCTCCCGTCGTCCCCTTCTCAGCAGTCATCGACGTCTCCTAATCCTTTTAGTCCTTCAAACAGCATATATTGAAAAAAAAAATCGCTCTTTGTCTCTTCCATCTTCTGATCAGGGACTTTAGGCGGTTTTCCATCACTGAAGATGTCCATGAAGATATCTTTATGGTTTGCAGCTGTTTTCTAAAGTAGGGTCCCGTCAACTAAGAATAATGAATAAAGATAAAGAGAAATGCTACTGTCTCACAAGTCAATATGATGCTCTTAATTTACTTCTTCCAATGCTATTGCAGCGACCGCAACTTCGTCAGATCATGTGTTTGTTGACTTGATAAAATCTTCCCTTGGTTGTATGACTGCTTTCCTCGTCTGTTGACCTGCTAGTAGTATAGCCCATTCTACTCTTCTCATCTGCTGCAGGATGTAGCAAGCTTCTCGAACGTCCCTCCACCTCTCATGGCAAGGACATCAGCGCGTTCCTTTGGCACGAACAGATACATTGTCAAAATACTCTTTAAAGAACTCTGCAGCTTACATCACTAACCCGTTATATAACAGTCAATACATCGACCGTGTTTCAGGACTTCTCTTACCAGAGAAAGATTAGGGAACAACATAGGCCGAGGTTGGCATGGCGGCCCAGGTGAGTTGAGGTATTCTGAGCTTACTGCTGCCTCATATACATGTATATGGATATGTCCGTGTATGTATATGTACAACCTGATGTATGCATATGTATGTAGTATATATCTGCAATTGTGCATGCATATGTATATATGTACGTTTGCGAGTACGCATATGTGTAAGACCCATTTCACATCTCAATACACACCAAATCTCTCACAGAGAGGCCCACTAAAGTAAACTTAAGGTTTTCTCATTATAGCCATAACCCTAAAGGACGTCCTTGAGACTACCCGCAGCAGACACCTTCCCTTACTCTACTTTTGCCATACACGTAACACTATTAATTTATAAACACATATCTATTACAGTAAACACTAATCCCTACGTACCAAACCTTCGCTCAACAAGGCAGCGAATGCGACATCCGCAGGCCTTCCGCCTCGTGACGGATAACTCTCTTTCCTCCACACTTCCTAGTACATCGCAACCCTTATGAATTATAAGTTCAACCTGTATAAAGGAGGGACGCCTGCGAGCGACAGTCAGACAGCCTCCAGCTCGCTAACCGGACCGAACCTCTGTCCGTTGTACCATACTCTCTCTATAATAAACCACTGCAAGCCAACGAGAAGTCTGTCGCACCTTCACTACTACCAAGATTACCACGTGCCAGACGCGCCCTGTCTGCACTCTACCGCAAAATTGGCCTCCCTACAATATGTTAGTATGTATATATGGGTTATGTATGATGTACGTCTTTGTTCATGAATACATATGCACACACACATATATAAAGTATATATGCACATTATGTACTTCTAATATATATATACACATGCATGAGTGTGTATATATACTTGCGGTAAGGGAGACAGTCGACGCCAACCAGTTGTCTGCCTGCTTTCCATCCGAAGGCAGGCATATACATATATATACTTTGATATATACATATATTTTATTTACATGTAAATTTATATGTATATATTGATTATATACATTATATTATGTATATTATATTATGTTATAGATATATATCATATTATATTATATTTTTTATATATACATATAAATACATATATATATACATCTATATTTATACATATATATATGCATATATATATATATACAGATCTTTATATTTGTACATATATATATATACATACATGCATGCATATATATAATAGCCTATTCTATTATTTTGGCACCAATATCATTTAACGAAAAAATAACTAGATTTTATTAATATTGTCTCGAAACTTGTATAAAACAGTATAAAATCTAGTGTAAAATAAAATATATCAAGATGAGTTATGTAAATACATAATATATTTCACATGTTACTTTGACTTCTGCATTGGAGAAAAAAATCAGATTTGCAAAGTGGAAATTTCCAAAAAAAAAAAAAAAAAAAAAAAAAAAAATATATATATTTACTCGTGAGCATTTATTTATATATTTTAAAACTCATCCTATGCACTTTCCAATTACATGATTTTTTTGCGCTTTTTAAATTTCGTTACTCTGTTTTTGCACTTGGAAGGGAAGACTTTATATCATCATTACTATCACTATTATTATCATTATTGTTATTATTATCATCGTTATCATCATTATCATTATCATTAATTCATTTTCTACCTTTATTCTGGTGTTAGAATGATGTATTAATAGCTAGCAAGTAAAGGTAAAATTGAAAATGATGTATCCAACATACGAAAGATTTCAGACAATTGCTTCAGACGCCACCTTCTATTGTACAGGAATAAGGTACTGATAAGGCACGTTATACATGTTCTTCCTTTCTGTCCTTTCTCAATCTTGTATTCATTGGGAATAAATGACACTCTCTCACTCTCACTCTCTCTCTCTCTTCTCTTTCTCTCTCCTTTCCTTTTTCACTCTTCTTTCAAAGGTGTCAGGAGAAGGTTAACCCCGTCTTTTGGCCTCAGCAAACCTAAGCCAAAGTCAATCTTAATTTCTTCGTGTCCTGGTGCCAACTTCATGTCTGAGGCAAGGAGCATCTTGGCCAGACCAACTTTGGCTTCCATGAGGGCAAATCTCATCGCTGCAAGGAAAGCGAAGTGATTTATTACTCATTAAGTCTGGGTACTATAATATATCTTGTTAGTAGAGAAAGCCATAGAGGGAGGGAGAGGAAGAAAGACAGAAAAAGAGAGGGAAAGACAGAGAAAAGAGAGAGAGAGGGAACTATCAAGACAAGACGATATTATTCAGAGCCAATCTCACTCCTAAATCTCAGGTTATCTCACCTATACAGTTCCTGGGTCCGATTCCGAAGGGAATGTGCGTGAGGTGGGTGATGTTTGCTTTGTTCTCCGGCAAGAAGCGCTCGGGGCGAAATTCCTCGGGCTCAGGCCAGTACTTCGGGTCCCGTTGGATGTTGAAGATCGGGCATGTCACTATTAAGCCAGGCTCGAGGGTCACGTCCGTGCCAGGGATCCTGCAAGAATTTGAGGTTAGGCATTATAAGTCTCCTGTACCTCTTTCTCTGTGCGCCCTTAGGAAACTAGGCGGGAGCTCGTTTCTCATTGCTTTTCTTGGCACATATCGGGAATTGATGTCGCTTTTGCGATATATATGTGTATGTGTATCTATGTGGATATATATGTATATATATGCACATATATGCACATAAACACACATATATGCCTATGCATATATCTATGTATTTATATATGTATATGTATATATAATATATACACACATTAATCTGTATGTATATAAATATATAAATATATATATATATATATATATATATATATATGTGCGTGTGTGTGTGTTTATATAAATATATGTGTATATAAATATATAAATTTATCTATACATATATACATATACATATATGTATAAATACATTATATGTATATGTATATATATATTTGTACACACATATATATTTGTGTGTGTATATATTAACACATATGCTTATATATACATATATATCCACATAAATACAAACACATATATGTATTCATATATATACATATATACACAAACAAAAACACACACATACACAGTCACAAGTGTGTGTATATATATATATATATATATATATATATATATATATATATATATATATATATATGGAATACATATAAAGTACAAAACCATACTCAAGAATGCATGCTAAGGTAAAAGGTAATTTACACCTAAGTAGGCCTATATTGACAAAAGTGTTTTTAAAAGGTCTTACTTGTATTCCTTTACACACTTGCGCTCCAGGAAAAGCCCCGGTGGGTACATACGAAGGGTTTCTGTGAAGAGAGAAATGGAAAGGTTAATCGCGCTCGGGAAAGGAAGACTTGGCAACTCATCCAGATTCTCGCATGATTCAATTCTTCGATTCTCTTTTTTTTTTTCTATTTTTTTTTCTCAGTAGCTGACGTTTGACACCTACGTTCTGTATATTAAAGATGCATATATATATGTATGTGTGTGTTTTATTGTCATCAAAGCTAAACTTTATTTCCTTTTTCTCGGAAGATTTGGCGAATTGGAGTATTACTGAGTCCGGGATGAGTTTCCTGTTCGTCTTTTTTCTCTTTCCTGAGGATGGACCAAGTACGTTACTACTTGCCCATAAAAATTCTAAAAGTCTGACAACAACAGCACTTCCATTTAAGACATTAGAGCAGAAATTAATCTGGGAGACTTACCCATGACACAAGCATCAAGATACTTGGCTTCCATAATCCCCTGGTAGGTTATGTCGCCGTGTTCCTCGACTATTTCACTGATCTCCTGACGAAGGCGTTGCTGGATCTCTGGGTGCTTGGCAAGTAGGATGGACGCAAAGGCCAGCGTGGATGCTGTGGTATCGTAACCGGCGACCAGGAACAAGACACTTTGGGAGATGATGGTCAGTTCATCCAGTGCTGCGAGAATGGAAAGTGTCTGCATTTTAATCACTACCTGGTGTAAATGAGGTGAGTTGTATGATAACACTGTAAATGATAGGTATATGTCTTTAACTGCAGGAAGTAAACACTGTGAATTGCATGATGTGAATCCATTTAGTTGTAAGTTACTACTCACCTTGCTTAGACTTGGATGATTTACTGTCGTCTTGCATTGCCGTGATTCCTTCGGCATCGCCAGTGGAGACCTCTGCCTCCAGCAACAGATCCAAAAAGTCTCCTCTTTTATTTCCACTTTGCCTCGCTCGCATGGTCTCACGGGCAACTTCCGTAAAGAAATCTGTTGCTGGTACTGAAAATCTCATATTAAGCAGATTGGCAAACTTAGGAAATACGCTGAGGAAAGCAATTCTCCATATTATTCCCGGCGTAATTTTGAAAAAAGTGTCAACCTTTTCAGCAAATTCTGGCTTTTCATCCATTAGTGAATTGCATTCAATACCAAAGGCACAGGAAGCAATTGTGTCCATGGTGAAGCGGCCAAAATTATACTTCATGTCGATAAAGGGCTTCGTGCGTGCTTCCTTCAGGCAGAAGGAGACGAGGTCGTCGGCCTTTTTACACACGAGCGGGAACATCCCCTTCATTCTGCCTGAAGTGAAAGTGGGAGACATGATGGCTCTCAGTTTCTTCCACTCTTCGCCTGTCTTCATAGTCAACATGTTGGACATTACTCTGTCCTTTTCGCTCGGCAAGTTCATTGGCCTTCTGTCCATAAAGTAATCAAAGTCCTTCACGTAAATGTGCCTCATGAGTTCTGGATCGCCCACCAGTAACATGGGCTCGTGGAAGAAGTAGACACCACTTAACTTTGATCCACTATAGTTGAAATAGACCTGTTAAGAGTGGAGGGATGTATCACGAGATTAAAATCTATAAAGAATTAAACAAATATTTCTTACTAATCACTGTGGCGTCTGATGCTCAATAACACAATAATTTACAGAAAACATTACTTTACCTCTTTTTCAAAGTTACATCTTTTATCTGGGAGAAGCAATTTATGCGCATGACCGAGGAAGGGGACCACAGGCGGAGAGGGCACACCTTTATTTGCCCAGAACCTGTGTTTCCACCACGAATATGCCCAAAACAGTGCTAGCGCCGCACCCAACAGCAGCCACGTTACTCCAATCATCCTGGTGAGAAAAAATCATATAGATTAAGAGGAAATCAGTGGATGGTGAAGACTTTTAGAGTGGGTATTTGGAACAAGTGCAATTCAACTTAATTTTATTTACAAAATATAGACAGTGGAAGGAAACCGACTTGGTGCAGCAGTAACGGACTCAGCTTGGGACCAAAAGGGTCATCCAGAGCGTGAGTTCGAATCCTATCCAAAGTCTAAGGTTAGGAATGGCATCTATTCAGATCAACTTTCTCCATCTGCCAAACCCTAAGAAAGAATTCACTGTTCTGTCTTGCGATGGGGCATGTGGCGTAATCTTATCATATTATCATCTTACACATATTGGAAGATACTGGATTATTTACAGTGCTAACTTATCTTGCAATATAATTGCGGTTGCACCACAAATCTCATTTTAGTTATTTTTTTTTTTACCTAAGCTTGAAATTATGAACATATCGAACGTATGTAACATACGCACAAGTCATGTTATTTCAAATCTCTGAAGCGGACCCCCGTTAAACATAGTACCTAGCGACTATAATGAATGAGTTTGATGATTACATCAAATAAAAGAAAACTATGCTTTTAACTTTTCATTGCCAAACTGGGCACATTACCAGATGAGTCTTACACACCCCCTCTCTCCTCCCTACCTCTCTCTCTTCTTCATCCCTCCCTTTCTTCCTTTCCCCTCGCTCTTCCTTACCTCCTCTCCCTTCCTACCCCCCCTCTCTCTCTTCCCCCCTCTCTTCCCCCCTCTCTCTCTGACCTACCATTCTAGACCATCTAGAGTTCTATGGTTCTGCCTCTGATACTACCACGGTAAAAGTATATACGATGTATGTAAGTGGACACATACACGCAACATGTGTCTGTGAACAAACGCGGGACTGCCAACTTGATGTTCCTTTTAAAATTCCTGCGTGGTAGAAACGCTATTGGTGACAACTTCTTGTTGGAGCCTCCTCGTCCCTCTTGCTCGCTCTCTCTCTCTCTCTCATACACAGCATATGTATGTATGTACATGTATGTAGGTATATAATTACATATATGTATATATATACACATATGTGTGCGCGTGTTTATACATGTATACATATATGTGCGTGCGTGTATATGTATGTATATATGTGTATGTATGTATGTGTATATATAATTATATATGTATGTATAAATATATATGTATATATACAATTATATATGTATATATATAAATATATATGTATGTCTATATATGTATATATAAGCATATATATGTATGTCTATATATGTATATATAAGCATATATATGTATGTCTATATATGTATATATAAGCATATATATGCATTTATGTGTGTATAAATATATTTTTATGTATATGCGTGTATACACACACGTATTGCACACATATGTATATGTATATGCATATATATATATATGTATATATACATATATATGTGTATGAATATATATATAAATGTTTGTACAGATATTTTGATATATACATATATAATCATATATGCCTATATAACATATATATGCATATATATGCATGTATATATGTATATATATTTGTATATATGTATGTATGACATATACACACACGCCCAGTGCTAGAGTGTTTCAATAAATCCGACTTTTTCAGAATCATTCAGCAAGTTGCTAAACAGGCGCCTACTATGCTTAAATGACGACATGCAAAATATTAGACAAATAAAAAAATATCTACTATTCGCAATTTTTGATGAAAGTATAATACCATTTCCGGCGCTGGGATGAGGTGCGGCGGCCTCAGCCGGCCTGGCTGTGACCCGCATGACCCACGGAGGGGCATTTCGGTTCATCCGACATTATGGCAGAATCAAACATAGGGCAACTTAGGTCATTGCGAATGATTCCTGGGGACTTCCGTAAAGATTCCCAGTCACTATGCATTTCCATATAAACTTGTGCTACCTTAATAATGCACATTACTCGTCAGTGGCAATATGGCACTTCGACGTGGTGGTTTGCGCAGTGCCGATACACGTATACTGAAAGAGTTTGGTACCATTGATGTTTTGCCACCTAGACCACTGACGAAGACTGACATTCTTGCTCGATACTGTGACTTAGAAAGACATGGTAACCAGACACTAAAAGGATGCTCAAAAGATAGCTTGCCATGCAATAATTTGACTATTATGGAATCTCAGATTTTATCCAAATTGCAAGCGGAAATATATAGATTGGTATGATGCAAAAGTACAAGGAAGCAATCGATCACTCGGAAGTGTTGATTATCAGGCGCAAAGACGGGAATTTAACAGACTGAAATGGAAGCAGACCAACAATGCAGAAGTCCGATTTATATGCAACACTGAAGATATTGCAGAAATGTCTTTTGCCAGTTGGTGCCAGGTGGCTGGGATTTTTTTGTTCCCTCCTACACATCTGCCTGATCATTGACACCATATTGACCAAGCTGGAAGGAGTTTGTGATGGTGATTTGCCCAATAAACCCAAGATTGGAATAAAGAACAACACCATAAAGTGTCTGAAAGCACTGAAAAAAAAAAATCCAAGAACAATCAGAAGTATTTTTGATTTTGCAAAAGTTCATTTCATATGCTGGCATTCTGCTGTGAACAGCAATGGAATGACTCTTTTCAAAACTGCTATTGAAACTTCAAGGAGGTATGCCAGGATTGGCTGTGAACTTGGCTTTCGTAGCAGCTACTTCTCGTCCATCACCAGACATCTGTATAATGCAGATGGTACACGTCTTCCCTTGGCTGTTGATCATGATTACGTCGATGAAGTTGCAAAGATCTTGAAAAGAGGAATTCGTGAAAAATGGCCATACACACCAGCCCTATTCAAAAATAAGTTTGCATACTTGGCCTATGGTATGCATGAAATCGATATGTGGAAACCCAAAAGTTCATTAATACATGGCCATAATCAATACTGTGAAAGACTGATTGGAGACATGAAAAAATGTGAAGACATAAACAGAATTGTTGTTGTAACAGAAACTAGAGAACGGCGTAGTTGGAGATATGGCAATGTAAACAAAGGAGTAGAATGAAAATCATATTGTATGCAATATATAATGTTCCAAATAAAATCATTACTAGAATCCTTTCCTTTTATATCCTCTTGTTAAATAAAATATGTTACTTCAAATTATTTAAGCGAAGTGAGAAGTCCGAGAGCCAAAGCATGCTCTCGGCGACCAAAGCCCGATTCGGTGGGAGTGAACACAAAGTAAAGTCAAGCCTACTAATTGAAAAATTAGTCTTATGGCAATTACAGAACTTTATATAATATTAATTTATAATATAAATAATTTGATGCCAAAATATTAAAGAAAAGTATAATATTGAGGTATTTTAAAAATAAAATAGTTATACCGACAACCGAAAACGAGGTGTTATTTGGCGCTCGAAGCGGTGTCTAATTCATAATTTTATCAAAACTTTCTATTGAAAACAGAGAATGCGAGATATTCTTTGATTTTAATAAAAAAAATACATTTCCAAACTCAGAAAATTCATAGGCGCCTATTTCTTAACTTGCCCCCGGGGTTCGAGCAAATTTTAGAAAATCGACAATTATTGAAACACCCTAAACTGTCGCCCACACACACACACATATATGTATATTGTGCGTGTGGGTGTGTTTGCATGTATATATATGTATATATATTTATGTATTTATATACATATATATACTTACATACAAATATGTATGTGCATGTGTGTGTAAGTGTGCATGTATACACACACATATATGTGTGTGTGTGTGTGAGTGTGTACAGTTGCGGAATTATATTTTAGTATACTTGCTGGGAAACAGCCGCGGCCCACGAGAAGCATTTGCAAATGCATCAGCGATCTTACAAAGATTTTTATTTGATTTGATTGCCATACATAGATGCTTAAAGAATGAAGCGTTTTCGTGTTTCAAGAAATATGCAGCAACATTTATACATGCTGTGTTGAAAGAAGGGGGTGTTGCCATTTCGATAAACAAACAATTCCAAGAAATCACGTTTGAAAAATATCCCACTGCAAAGTCAACGATAACTAAAACTACATGTTTGTCCTCATATGTTTGAAGAAAACGAAGGATCAAATTGCTTACATAATTTCCGAAAATATATATGACTAATCACACTCTGTTACAAACAACCTAGTGTTTTCGCCTCATTCATAGAAATACTATTTACGCTAGATCTACATCGATTTGTAATGAGCACAAGGGATGTAAAGTTAGAATGACCCAAAAATTCGTCTTGAAACCACCCTGTATATACCTCACTTGGTCTTTATGCATATGAATTACTCATACATACCTCAGTTTTTTGTCTGTAGCTATGTAAGATAAAAATGCTTAATTATTTTTTATAGAAAGCTGAGACTTTATTTTAATAGTTTTACATAAAGTTTATATATGTCTATATTATCTTTTTTATTAAGATTAGGAAATTGCAAAGTATAATAGTCTACCCTACAAAGAACTGTTTTTTGTTGTTTTTTGTTACCCCACCATACATTCTCTTTATTTAAAGGGTACACTGTTATATGTCAATAGTACCGTTAAATTAAGGTTGTATAATTGATATTTTGATTAAGAAAACAATATATACTATTTTTGTTATTGAAAAGTTTAATTTAAGTTCTGAAAATTATGCATGTATAGGTTAAGAAGAACTATATGTTTGTACTATATGTGATCTGAGTAGACTTTAAATTTTGAAATGTATACAGTACTAAAGTCTGATACTATTGCTATAATCCTATATATAGAGAGATAAAGATATCAGAGAAGAGTGCCATACAACAGCCTGAAAGTCTTTTAGATTATCATGAAATATCCGAGGGAAGAAAGAATGTTCAACTGTAATTATATAATTAATAAAGTCATAAGATACTATACATTTGATTTATAGAACAAAAGAAAGTAAATATTGGAGATCAAACTAGAAATTAGAGATAAATAGTATGTCTTCACAGCTCGAGGCTGGCAAATGGCATTGAACAACATCTGGATGTGTCTTTCTCATTATTATTAAGATTTTAAAACCCATTCAAAGCGTAAGTGTTCTTAACATTTATAAATGTATACTATTAAAATGATGTTTAGTCAAAATTTACTATAATGTGCATACAATTACTCAGATCGTGTATAATAACATAAATGCTATACGTAATTTGTTTGTTTGCAAGATATATTTGGTTCTTTCAAGAAAGTACTTATTTAGATTTATAACTTTATATTGTTTTATCATTCCTAAACTAGAATATTGTTTCTTTTCTAGGAATGGGTTTATTTTTTAGTTTATGTTTTTGTTTTGTTTTTATGGTTTTGCTGAAGATTGGATTTATTTGTTCCTGGTGCTGTGCACAAGAATGAAAGAAAATATCTTTTGGGAGCCCAGGAGATGGATGAAGAAAAAGAAAGAAGATAGCTGAGAAGACCAACTAGTGTTAAGATAGACAAGTTGGAGTAGCTGGACATTTTGGTAAATGTATGTTTATATTATTGTAAAAGTGTAATGATTTATGATTCATAATGTCAACTAAAATTTGTAAGCTTATTAAGTGTTTTGATATTACCCCTTCTCTCAGTTACCTCTAAGGTTGAAATTAGATCATAAATACCCTGTATGATTCTTCATCTTTTATGGTGTGGGTTCTAAAGGTAAATATTGGAGAAACCACACCTTGGAAATAACAGATAGTGCCCATCTGGATGAAATATTTGAGTGGTTCTCAGAGAGGGCACTACAGATTTGGCTGCCAGATGTACAAAACTAGGACGCAGCAAGTGTACTGAAATATAACTCCGCAATTGTACACACACACACACATACCTTCTCCTCTGACAGACGATCGACAAATCTATTTAGCTGAAAAGGTAGAGTCGCGTGATTTACCTCTAGAATCTAAGACCCGAAACAGCGTCCACTGTGACACTTCCTGACCTAGAACGGTAACTGACGCGCAAGACGAGGCTCTAAGGTTACACGCGCGTTATGTCAGATGGCGAAATATGGCAACAACAAACACTTTGTGAGGGAGTGCGTGCATTCTGTGATTTATTTAATAATTTTAATTCTTGTGATTATGATTGATGTATAGATAGATAGATAGACACACACATATATATATACTGTATAAATGCATATATATATATATATATATACATATATATGTAGATAGATGTACATACGTACACATACATATATATATATATATATATATATATATATATATATACATATATATATATATATGTTTATATATACATATATATGTGTGTGATTGAGTGCATGTGTGTGTAAGAAAATGTGCTATTTGCCAATATTTATATTGAAAAATTAATCACTAGAAGAATGTACTGATAGACTCCCCCAGATTATATCGAAATAAATAAACCTATTACAACGTTGGAGCAACAGCGCTGCCAGACGTGCGACGACTAGTGAGCTACGCCTAACATCATCCCTCTGTTTGTTAGTTTGTTAGTTTCCATTTGTCCTTTGGATGATTATGAGTATAGTAAACGCATAAAATGATACAGCATGTTCTTACCTCATCACTGTGACGGCATGGTAACACTGGACGTTACCATAAAAGGCAAATTGAGAAATTCCACCGCTTCTATTCCTGTCCTTGATTTTGCCTTATTTCCCTTGTGCGGTATTCATGCACAAAATTCAAATATGAAGCTGTAATGAATTTAAAGTTAGTCACAGATGTAATGCGTATTTACATTATGTGGGAACCTCCCCGCGCCTTTCTTCACTAAATGATTGTTTTCTCTCGAAAACGCAAACTCCGTGACTTTCCCGAAAGTGGATTGTCACGGTGACTCATCGAAAACACTCATGACAATTTAACCCATGCCAGAGGGAAAGGTGCCACATTTTATAAATGCTATTGGAATTCTACATTATACAAAGCGTTCATTTAGTGATTTTATGTTGTTTTTGTTTCAATTACAGTATCTTCTGATAAGGACTAGCATTGAGAAGAGAGAAAAAGAGAGAGAGAGATGCTGAGAGGGGAAAGCCAAGATATAAATACGTGTGGAGGAGAGAAAGATAAACAGAGGTCACAAAACAGAAAGACAGAAAAGAGAAAAATACGCCGAGAAGGAAGTGACAGTGTTAACAAATAACAGAGTCGCCTCCTCTCAGTACCAGAACTGAGAGTTAGGTTTCAATAGCATGCCCCATAACAGGTTTCTCTTTCTATGGTGTGGAAGAAGAGCGATCGCGCGGACTTGTCTTTCACTGTCGCCTCTTTTGTAGGATATCGTTTGTACTTCGCCCTTGCTATTGGAGAAACGACTGTGACTCTAGGCTACATCATCACCATATCCTGCCAGCACATCTTCGAGGGGAGTTCCTTTCTCCTCACAGTTTCTCACCAAAGTAAAGTATCTCCCTGCATCCTCACCGTGCCTCGAGATCCTCCTCTCATATAACAGACGCATCTAAGTCTCACATCCTCCCTGTATCCCCTCTGCGCCTCTTCCTCATTCATCAATAGACCGTCCTACCCCCTATCCTCACACCCACTCACCGACCTTGGCCTGGTATTCCCTCCCGACTGTGCTCTTACCTCCTCCCTCGCTAGACATATCTGTTCACCGTGAAAAACCTTTCCTTTATTTTCGCTTGCACTCTTCACATACTTATCAGAATGCTTTTTTTTTTTTCTTCTTTTTTTCTTTCTTTTTTTTTAGTTTGCAGCATTCTCACATTTTTTTTTTTTTTTTTTTTTTTTTTTTTTTTTTGCATTCTGTCTCGTGCCTTTAAGCCCTATCCTCCCCCTGCTCCCGTCGTCCCCTTCTCAGCAGTCATCGACGTCTCCTAATCCTTTTAGTCCTTCAAACAGCATATATTGAAAAAAAAAATCGCTCTTTGTCTCTTCCATCTTCTGATCAGGGACTTTAGGCGGTTTTCCATCACTGAAGATGTCCATGAAGATATCTTTATGGTTTGCAGCTGTTTTCTAAAGTAGGGTCCCGTCAACTAAGAATAATGAATAAAGATAAAGAGAAATGCTACTGTCTCACAAGTCAATATGATGCTCTTAATTTACTTCTTCCAATGCTATTGCAGCGACCGCAACTTCGTCAGATCATGTGTTTGTTGACTTGATAAAATCTTCCCTTGGTTGTATGACTGCTTTCCTCGTCTGTTGACCTGCTAGTAGTATAGCCCATTCTACTCTTCTCATCTGCTGCAGGATGTAGCAAGCTTCTCGAACGTCCCTCCACCTCTCATGGCAAGGACATCAGCGCGTTCCTTTGGCACGAACAGATACATTGTCAAAATACTCTTTAAAGAACTCTGCAGCTTACATCACTAACCCGTTATATAACAGTCAATACATCGACCGTGTTTCAGGACTTCTCTTACCAGAGAAAGATTAGGGAACAACATAGGCCGAGGTTGGCATGGCGGCCCAGGTGAGTTGAGGTATTCTGAGCTTACTGCTGCCTCATATACATGTATATGGATATGTCCGTGTATGTATATGTACAACCTGATGTATGCATATGTATGTAGTATATATCTGCAATTGTGCATGCATATGTATATATGTACGTTTGCGAGTACGCATATGTGTAAGACCCATTTCACATCTCAATACACACCAAATCTCTCACAGAGAGGCCCACTAAAGTAAACTTAAGGTTTTCTCATTATAGCCATAACCCTAAAGGACGTCCTTGAGACTACCCGCAGCAGACACCTTCCCTTACTCTACTTTTGCCATACACGTAACACTATTAATTTATAAACACATATCTATTACAGTAAACACTAATCCCTACGTACCAAACCTTCGCTCAACAAGGCAGCGAATGCGACATCCGCAGGCCTTCCGCCTCGTGACGGATAACTCTCTTTCCTCCACACTTCCTAGTACATCGCAACCCTTATGAATTATAAGTTCAACCTGTATAAAGGAGGGACGCCTGCGAGCGACAGTCAGACAGCCTCCAGCTCGCTAACCGGACCGAACCTCTGTCCGTTGTACCATACTCTCTCTATAATAAACCACTGCAAGCCAACGAGAAGTCTGTCGCACCTTCACTACTACCAAGATTACCACGTGCCAGACGCGCCCTGTCTGCACTCTACCGCAAAATTGGCCTCCCTACAATATGTTAGTATGTATATATGGGTTATGTATGATGTACGTCTTTGTTCATGAATACATATGCACACACACATATATAAAGTATATATGCACATTATGTACTTCTAATATATATATACACATGCATGAGTGTGTATATATACTTGCGGTAAGGGAGACAGTCGACGCCAACCAGTTGTCTGCCTGCTTTCCATCCGAAGGCAGGCATATACATATATATACTTTGATATATACATATATTTTATTTACATGTAAATTTATATGTATATATTGATTATATACATTATATTATGTATATTATATTATGTTATAGATATATATCATATTATATTATATTTTTTATATATACATATAAATACATATATATACATCTATATTTATACATATATATATGCATATATATATATATACAGATCTTTATATTTGTACATATATATATATACATACATGCATGCATATATATATATAAGTACACGCAGGTGTATACATACATACATACATATATATATATATATATATATATATATATATATATATATGTGTGTGTGTGTGTGTGAGGTATCATCAGTGTTTGTGAATTCAGGCCCCGGTACTTACTAAATTTTACTCATTACAAAATGATAATGTAATATTTATGATCATATATTTAGTTATGTTTTCAAGATTATATAAAAAAAAATAACTACTCCATACATACACACGCGCACACACACACACACACACACACACACACACACACATATATATATATATATATATATATATATATATATATATATATATATATATATATTTATATGTGTGTATCCGCATGTGAATGTTTAGTGTTTATCTATTTGTAGCCCTAATCATCCATCTATAATATATGTATATGTATCGATTTATGTATCTGCAAGTGCCTGCAGTAGTTATGTGTAAATATCTCTCTCTATATATGCATATTAATCTACCCCAGGGGATATCGAGATAGCATAGACAAAGAGACCAGGACACGAGGAGTTGCGTGAATTGCAGTCAGGAAGTCATCGGTAGTGGGCTAACGGTCCACGAGAGCATGAGTATTTCAGAAAATGAAAGACAGACCAATCTTGATACGTAGAAAGCAAGAAAAAATCGTGATGGAACCATATGCCTAAAATATAGATATATAAAAAGTAATTATATAAAATGAGTCTCCAAAATGGATCTCAGTAATGTAAGGATAAGGATAAGTCCGATATGCGAAGCTGAGCTTCGCCCGGGCTATGCCAATGAGGGGAGCCCGGCCTGTGTCGACTGATGCCGACTCGCTAACGTGTGTCAGCTGGTGCTGACTCGTCTTAGTCCTTACCCGCCCAGTCACAGCAGTAACCTCCAGGCGACAATTGCAACTTCTCGTGCCTGGGCGGGGCGCGAACCGCCGACCCCTCGGATGAGAGGCCGACACGTTACCACTGTACTAGCCCGGAGGCTTCAGTAATGTAGGAGCAGGCCCGTGGTAGGTCTTAAGTAGGTTAATAATCAAAATATATGAAATCGAAGAATTATTAAGATACAATATAAAATAGATTAAAATAAGAACGATATAACACTAAAACTGTCCACATGAAGACAAACGGAAATGAGGATGCTACAATTAAGAGGTCGAACAACATTCAACATTAATCAACACAGTAATATCGGTTATGAGAAAAAAATCTCGGAGAGCACAGTCTGGTAAACCCTCTAGAGTCGTAGTTTACTCGTTTGTCATGATACTTTATGACGGTTTGATAAAGGCCAAACGGCGCTAAAAAGCGATATTAGAATTGCCATAACATAGCTACCATCCTTATCCTGCGCCAGAATTTGGCAAGAAATTTGACAGGCGCTGTTACCGTGTCCTTGTACAGAGATTCGTCAGTTTCCATTGATTATTATAAACACTATACTTAATGGAAAGAAGGCGTCATTAAGAAAACTGAATGTCACACACTGCAATGTGAATTAATTTACTAAAGTGAAGGACAGTCGAGCATTAAAAGTTGCGACGGAGATGCAAATGCGTCCGCAGACTGTACATGTGTGTGTGAATCAGATCTTATAAATGAAATAGTGATTACAGTAAGGTATGTAGCAAATAACACTGCTTTTTATTTCCAACTGTGCAAGGGGCACAGTTGGAAATAATATTGTATAAGCTAAGATAAGGATTATTAACTCCTAAGTTGTGTTAAGTTTCATAATGTTTAAACAAAATGGAAAACATTTAATAATTTCTTCATCCACTCGCTCTCATCTGGCCGGAATTTAATTACCATTAGCTTCTCTATCCACTACTAGATTACCTGACTTCTATGGCTCAAGTTGATAAGAGTCCAAAATTATTTTTTTATACCTCACCTCAACCTTGTCTGTTACATATCTCGTCGAGCGTAAAGCATTTCTCTCCAAAAATCAAGCAAATCTGAGAAAATAATTTTTAATAAGGATAAGTCAGATATGCGAAAGTGAGCCTTGGCAGAGCTATGAAGTCAGCCCGAACTGTACTGACTAATGCCGACTCGAAGAGTGTCTGCCAGCTGGTGTTGACTCGACTAAACTTTGTCCTTACCCATTATTAGTTAGGTTGGTCCTCTCGCTGTGCAAAAGAAAATACTACTCTACTTTGGGTCGGCAACAGTGCAAAATCTAAAGCTTTATCAATGGCAAAAAGTTCAGTAAGGAGAATCGATATGATTTGGCAGTGTGAAACTCGGTTCAGTCAACCAGGCACCCACTCCCACACATTCATCTGTTTTGGTATATATATGAAAAAGGTATATGTAATAAGGATCTTTCTGAACTTCTGGTGTACTTCCATCTCTGGTGCCATGGTCTTTAGTTGATGAAAGCCAGACTTCCATGGTAGTGAAATTGGGTGTTTCCCATGATGCTATCTTTGACTGAACCAGGGTATGGATAGTAAAGATATCTATACCGACTTTCTCGACGAAGTCAAGGGGCCGCGTGGCAAAGGACCTAATGCCTCCATTGCCATTCAGATGGCTCGGGTCTCGAGCAACCTCTGCGGCATAGGTCAGTGCTAACTGGCTGTGTCTGAGTCAGAGGGAAGGTACTTCTGACTCCTCAAGACACGCGATCCAAGTACATTTCAGGGTTCCAAGACACACGTAAACAAGCATTCTGTACATCCAAACCTTTTATATTTGAGTTCGATACCAAACCATACAAGACTGGCCCATAATCTATTTTAGACCTAATCAGGGATTTATATATCACTAGCACTTTCTACCAGCTTCCCATTTATTACCAGAAATGCAATTTAGTAAATAAGGTACTCTGACATTTATTCTTTAATTGACTGCTCTTGCCAATTAAGTCTACAACCAAAGAGGAGGCAAAGAATTCTAGCAGAATTGTCAATTGGTATTGGGTGATTGTCTAGAGTTAGCCTGATGTTCGGCTTCCTATGTAAAAGAAAAAGAAGAAAAAAAAAACTACCCTAATAATCTTTCTTGTGGAAACCTTAAACCTTAGTGGAGGCCCCATATACATCACCATTTGGATGCGATTTGCCGATGATTCTCCATCACTGCTGGAATACCATGATGCACAATTATCAGCATACGGTGAGTATTTAAGTTTCCAAAGGGGAGCTGTTAAGAGGTCATTGATTGTAGAGATAAATCATGTTGGTGACAAGACACTTGTGGGACCCGGTTTGCCTAGACAAAAAGGTCCATAGAAAGGGAGCCAGAAAATAATTTGGCAGAGAAAGCTCTGTCAGAATCTTTAAATAAAGACAAGGCAAGTTTCCATGTAATCCAAAAGTACAGTTTCTGAGTAGGCCATATCGTAGGCTTTTTCTATATCTAAAAATACTGAAATCAAAAGGTGCTTTTTGGCAATTGCTTCTTAAATGTGACTATCCAGTTTTACTAGTTGATCAAACGTTAGTGGTCGCTTGGCTGCTGTTGTTGAAGAAGCCAGAGAAACCTCCATAAAGTTCAAAGTACCCCGTATTATCGTCCACATGCGTCGAACTACCATTATTCAGGACCAAATCAGAATCATTAATCAACTTCTTGCTCACCTGTACCATCCATCCACCCACAAGGAACCCCATTACGTATGATGAACTTTAAAATTACTTCATACATATTTGTTTTGTGGCAGACTATCCTGAAGAGCAAAAAGTTCATCATAAATTCCTTTACTGTCAGGTGGACAATGAATTAAACACGTAAGTTACGTGTTATTAATGTTTACTTCGCATATAACAAACTTCAAAGTAGAATCAATCTGCACTTCAGTGAAAGGGGGGCTTTGGTGAATGTACAAGGCGACTCTGCCTCCACCTCTATATTCTCAATCTTTTTGAAGCAAATGGTAGTCTCATATTGAAACGACCTCATCAGAGACAAGGTGTCCACTTGACCATGAAGGACCTTTCTGATGATGAAGGCGTTACCACTGAAAAGCGATTGATTTTTATTCACGCAATGGTAGTCGTACACCCTCCTTGATTTACTGGGAAGCCAGGGAATCAATCATACTGGGTTTCAGACGAGGTCAGAACCCTGGGCCTCTGCCCGTTGGCAAGAAGGAACCAGAGTGCACTTAACTATTGTTAGCCAACCTAACAGCAATAACTATGAGAATTTATTTCAATATCAGATTTCTTAGAGTTTTACTATCACCTTCCTTGATGCAAAATATCCAATTAAAGAATGTTTTCTAGAACTATCATTCCGATGATCAGTAACTTCCGTATGCATGTTTACACTGATTTACTTTCGCATGCAATTATATTTTTTTGCATGATGTTTCCTAAAGAATTGTATACAACAGTAATTCAAATGTGAGACTTCATAAGTACAATGTTAGAAATATTGGAAATAATAATGTATATAAATGAATCAACTAACGATCTGCCCTCTTTTGGTGGCCAATGGAATTAACTTACAATGTAAACACGGGCCTAACAAAGTGACTACTACATTGTAAAACTTTTTTGAGTATCGGTGTTTTACAGTTTAGTAAGGATTGATTGATTATTTAAAATTATCTGCCGCGTCAACAGCTAAGGTCATTAGCGGCGAACACCTTGTTAGACTGAAATATTAAAATATTTAAAACGTTAAAACTCTATCAATAAATGTCATAAATAACAAATAATATATTAAAAATCGAAGCATAAATATTATGCTCTAAATGTCTAAAAACTATTGCATAAACATTATGCATAACTAAATTTTATTGAAAACTGCCAAGGTCATGTCTAATCTCTCGCTGTTTATTTCTAGAGGTATGCTTCCATTGTTCCCTCCATTTATCACGAAGACAACTCCTGATGCTGGGTTTCAAGTCAGTGTGTGGGAGAGGAAAACGAGCATCACAGGGCTGAGTTGCAGCTGCCTTGGCCTTCTATCAGCTCGCTCATTCCCACTGATACCAACATGTGCTGGTACCCAACACAGTGTTTTTTTACGTGCTAACATCACTGCAAGCCAATCTTGAACCTCCCTCACCACTGGATGTGACGAGTTTAAGCTCTTGATTGCTTGCATATCTGATCTGAGCAGACTTTAAATTTTGAAATATATACAGCCTGATACAATTAATATAATCATAGAGAGAGAGAGAGAGATCAGAGAAGAGTGCCATACAATGGCCTGAAAGCGTTTTAGAGTATCGTAAAATATCCGAAGTAAGAAAGAATATTCAGCTCTAATTGTATAATTCATAAAATCATAAAATACTATACCTTTAATTTATAGAACAAAAGAAAGTAAATATTTGAGATCAAACTAGAAATTAGAGATAAATAGAATGTCTTCTACACAGCTCGAGGCTGGCACATGGCACTTGAACAACATCCCGATGTGTCTCTCTCATTATTATTAAGAATTTAAAACCCATTCAAAGCGTAAGTGTTCTTAACATTTATAATTGTATATTATTAAAATGATATCTAGTCAAAAATTACTATAATGTGCATACATAATTTGTTTTATCATTCCTAAACTAGAATAATTGTTTCTAGGAATGGGTTTTGATTTTTTGGTGTTTTTATTTTCTATTTTTTTTTCCTGGTTTATTTGGTTTTGCTGACGTTTGTATTTATTCGTCCCTGGTGCTGTGGGCAAGAATGAAAGGAAGTAACATCTTTTGGGAGCTCAGGAAATCGATGAAGAAAAGGAAAGAAGATAGCTGAGAAGTACAACTAGTGTAAAGAGTGACAGGTTGGAGTACCTGGATATTTTGGTAAATGCCTGTTTATTTTATTGTAAAAGTGTAATGATTTATGACTCAATATGTCAACTAAAATTGGTAAGCTCATTAAGTGTTTTGATATTACCCCTTCTCTCAATTACCTCTAAGGCTGAAGTTAGATCATAAATTACCTGTATGATTATTCTTTTATAGTGTAGGTTCTAAAGATAACTTTTGGAGAAACACCACATTGGAAATAACAGATAGTGCCCATCTGGATAAAATATTTGACTGGTTCCCAGAGGGCGCTACAGGCAGCACAGTTCCTTTCAAGATAAAAATACTCAGACGCCTAGGACAAGATTATGAGCTCTTCGCAAACATCTGGTTGTCACACACAGCTAGGGTGTTGATGCAACTATCAGCTATCAGCTCAAAGAGCAACTACTTGCTAAGGGCATGGACTCCCCCCACCTTGACTATATTGAAGTCCTACCGTGGGCACAAACCTTGATCGAGTTCTCTGTCTTGAGCTTGTCAAGGGGAAAGAACCAATACCCCATGCCTAGTCTAAAGGCAGAAGCCGAAGGGGTTATTGAAGCCATCATTCCTCCGGGTAGTAGAACCTACTTCACAGATGGATCAGTCGATCCTGTAACCCACACTGCAGGCGCCGGCTTCGCAGGAAGGGATACCACAAAAGACATGAGGGTAACAGACCTGAAGATGGAATCCAGGTGAATTTCGAAACTGTAGTCTCATTTTCAGTAAATCTAGTTTTTGCATCGTGTTTTTTTTCTACCACGCATATACACACACTCACACACACATATGGACACACACACAAACACAAACACACTCACACACACATATATGTGCGTGTATATATACGTATATGTATGTACATATATATGTGTCTGTATACACACACACGCAAACAAACATATATATATATATATATATATATATATTTATATATATAATATGTACACAGATATATGTGTGTATATATGTGTATGTGTGTATGTATGTATGTGTATATATGTATATATACATATATACAGTTTAGTTATAGTTATGTTCATACATATACATATATAAATGAATATATATACATATATGTATATACATACATATCTGTATACATATATATAAATACATACATATATCTATAAATAATTACACACACATATCTACCTATACATATATCGATTAATTAATTTGAAATGAAAGTACGAATGGAAAGAAAGGCGATGATAAAGAACTTGTTCCATACCTTTATTTGTCATTACAAGTATTATTTGTATCCCTTCATGATTGGTCCTCCAGAACGAATTTACTTATTCATCTTATAACCCATAATAAACACATATTAGTTTCTGTTATCTTGTAATCTACATCATTACAAATCTTCCGCTGCTTTTCTGTGCTTCGTTTTCTTTGAATAACGAAATGTTTATTACAGTTCTATGTATGTATAGATATTTTTTTTAGTTCTATCAAAAAAAAAAAAAAAAAAAAAAAAAAAAAAGGAATAATAATTAAAAAGAATAATAGTAAATAAATCAATAAATTCAACACATCCAAATACTTCGTTTTTGGCTTCGTCGTCAAAGTGGACGGAACGGAAATCAGCCCTAATAAAGAGAAAACAGCTGGGCCTGGCACTCTTCTTTTGTTTTATGTCAGTTCGAAAGGTTGGTTATTTTGTCTTATTATCTTTTATGGAAAGCGACTCTTTTTTTAAACAGAAATATTTATAATAATATATCTACTTGATATTTTAGTTTGGTCAATAGCCTATTCTATTCTTTTGGCACCAAGATCATTTAACGAAAAAAATAACTAGATTTTTTTAATAGAAAAGGGTATTGTCTCGAAACTATTCATAAAGGTAAGTCACAACAGTATAAAATCTAGTGTAAAATAAAATATATTAAGATGAGTTATGTAAATACATAATATATTTCACATGTTACTTTGACTTCTGCATTAGGAGTTTCATGCCAACAGAGAAAAAAATCAGATTTGCAAAGCGGAAATTTCCAAAAAATATATATATATATTAAATCGTGAGCATTTATTTATATATTTTAAAACTCATGCTATGCACTTTCCAATTACATGATTTTTTTGCGCTTTTTTTAATTTCGTTACTCTGTTTTTGCACTTGGAAGGGAAGACTTTATATCATCATTACTATCACTATTATTATCATTATATTGTTATCATTATTATCATCGTTATCATCATTATCATTATCATGAATTAATTTTCTACCTTTATTCTGGTGTTAGAATGGAGATATATTAATAACTAGCAAGTAAAGGTAAAATTGAAAATGACGTATCCAACATACGAAAGATTTCAGACAATTGCTTCAGACGCCCCCTTCTATTGTACAGGAATAAGGTACTGATACGGCACGTTATACATGTTCTTCCTTTCTTTCCTTTCTCAATCTTGTATTCATTGGGAATAAATGACTTTCTCTCTCTTTCTCTCTCTCTCTCCTTTCCTTTTTCACTCTTCTTTCAAAGGTGTCAGGAGAAGGTTAACCCCGTCTTTTGGCCTCAGCAAACCTAAGCCAAAGTCAATCTTAATTTCTTCGTGTCCTGGTGCCAACTTCATGTCTGAGGCAAGGAGCATCTTGGCCAGACCAACTTTGGCTTCCATGAGGGCAAATCTCATCGCTGCAAGGAAAGCGAAGTGATTTATTACTCATTAAGTCTGGGTACTATAATATATCTTGTTAGTAGAGAAAGCCATAGAGGGAAGGAGAGGAAGAAAGAAAGACAAGACAATATTATTCAAAGATAATCTCACTCCTAAATTTCAGGTTATCTCACCTATACAGTTCCTGGGTCCGATTCCGAAGGGAATGTGCGTGAGGTGGGTGATGCTTGCTTTGTTCTCCGGCAAGAAGCGCTCGGGGCGAAATTCCTCGGGCTCAGGCCAGTACTTCGGGTCCCGTTGGATGTTGAAGATCGGGCATGTCACTATTAAGCCAGGCTCGAGGGTCACGTCCGTGCCAGGGATCCTGCAAGGATTTGAGGTTAGGCATTATAAGTCTCCTGTACCTCTTTCTCTGTGCGCCCTTAGGAAACTAGGCGGGAGCTCGTTTTTCATTGCTTTTCTGGGTACATATCGGGAATTGATGTCGCTTATGCGATATATATGTGTGTATCTATGTGGATATATATGTATATATATGCACAAAAACACACATATATGCCTATGCATCTATCTATGTATTCATATTTATATATGTATATGTATATATAATATATATACACATTAATATGTATGTATACATATATATATATATATATATATATATATATGCGTGTGTGTGTTTATATAAATATATGTGTATATAAATGTATATCTATATCTATCTATACATATATACATATACATATATGTATAAATACATTATATGTATATGTATATACATATATTTGTACACACATATATATTTGTGTGTGTATATATTCACACACATGTGCTTATATATCCATATATATCCATATATATAAATACACACACATATATGTATTCATATATATACATATATACACAAACAAAAACACACACATACACAGTCACAAGTATATACACACACACACACACACACATATATATATATATATATATATATATATATATATATATAAAAAGTACAAAACCACACTCAAGAATGCATGCTAAGGTAAAAGGTAATTTACACCTAAGTAGGCCTATATTGCCAAAAGTGTTTTTAAAAGGTCTTACTTGTATTCCTTTACACACTTGCGCTCCAGGAAAAGCCCCGGTGGGTACATACGAAGGGTTTCTGTGAAGAGAGAAATGGAAAGGTTAATCGCGCTCGGGAAAGGAAGACTTGGCAACTCATCCAGATTCTGGCATGGTTCAATTCTTCAATTCTCTTTTTTTTCTATTTTTTTCTCAGTAGCTGACGTTTGACACTTATGTTTTATATATATATTATATATATATATATATGTATGTGTGTGTGCGTGTGTGTGTGTGTGTGTGTTTGTGTGTGTGTGTTTCGTTGTCTTCAAAACTAAACTTTATTTCCCTTTTCTCGGAAGATTTGGCGAATTGGAGTATTACTGAGTCCGGGATGAGTTTCCTGTTCGTCTTTTTTCTCTTTCCTGAGGATGGACCAAGTACGTTACTACTTGCCCAAAAAATTCTAAAAGTCTGACAACAACAGCACTTCCATTTAAGACATTAGAGCAGAAATTAATCTGGGAGACTTACCCATGACACAAGCATCAAGATATTTGGCTTCCATAATCCCCTGGTAGGTTATGTCGCCGTGTTCCTCGACCATTTCACTGATCTCCTGACGAAGGCGTTGCTGGATCTCTGGGTGCTTGGCAAGTAGGATGGACGCAAAGGCCAGCGTGGAGGCTGTGGTATCGTAACCGGCGACCAGGAACAAGACACTTTGGGAGATGATGGTCAGTTCATCCAGTGCTGCGAGAATGGAAAGTGTCTGCATTTTAATCACTACCTGGTGTAAATGAGGTGAGTTGTATGATAACACTGTAAATGATAGGTATATGTCTTTAACTGCAGGAAGTAAACACTGTGAATTGCATGATGTGAATCCAAGTTGCAACTCACCTTGCTTAGACTGGGATGATTTACTGTCGTCTTGCATTGCCGTGATTCCTTCGGCATCGCCAGTGGAGACTTCTGCCTCCAGCAACAGATCCAAAAAGTCTCCTCTTTTATTTCCACTTTGCCTCGCTCGCATGGTCTCACGGGCAACTTCCGTAAAGAAATCTGTTGCTGGTACTGAAAATCTCATATTAAGTAGCTTGGCAAACTTAGGAAATACGCTCAGGAAAACAATTCTCCATATCATTCCCGGCGTAATTTTGAAAAAAGTGTCAACTTTTTCAGCAAATTCTGGCTTTTCATCCACTAGTGAATTGCATTCAATACCAAAGGCACAGGAAGCAATTGTGTCCATGGTAAAGCGGCCAAAATTATACTTCATGTCGACAAAGGGCTTCGTGCGTGCTTCCTTCAGGCAGAAGGAGACGAGGTCGTCGGCCTTTTTACACACGAGCGGGAACATCCCCTTCATTCTGCCTGAAGTGAAAGTGGGAGACATGATGGCTCTCAGTTTCTTCCACTCTTCACCTGTCTTCATAGTCAACATGTTGGCCATTACTCTGTCATTTTCGTTCGGTAAGTTTATTGTCCTTCTGTCCATAAAGTGATCAAAGTCCTTCACGTAAATGTGCCTCATGAGTTCTGGATCGCCCACCAGTAACATGGGCTCGTGGAAGGAGTAGACACCACTTAACTTTGATCCACTATAGTTGAAATAGACCTGTTAAGAGTGGAGGGATGTATCACGAGATTAAAATCTATAAAGAATTATACAAATATTTCTTACTAATCACTGTGGCGTCTGATGCTCAATAACACAATAATTTACAGAAAACATCACATTACCTCTTTTTCAAAGTTACATCTTTTATCTGGGAGAAGCAATTTATGCGCATGACCGATGAAAGGGACCACAGGCGGAGTGGGCACACCTTTATTTGCCCAGAACCTGTGTTTCCACCACGAATATGCCCAAAATAGTGCTAGCGCCGCACCCAACAGCAGCCATGTTACTCCAATCATCCTGGTGAGAAAAAATCATATAAATCAAGAGGAAATCAGTGGATGGTGAAAACTTTTAGAGTGGGTATTGGAACACGTAAACAAGTGCAATTCAACTTAATTTTATTTACAAGATATAGACAGTGGAAGGAAGCCGACTTGGTGCACCAGTAACGCACGCAGCTTGGGACCAGAAGGGTCATCCAAAGTGTGAGTTCGAATCCTATCCAAAGTCCGAGGTTAGGAATGGTATCTATTCAGATAAACTTTCTCCATCTGCCAAACCCTAAGAAAGAATTCACTGTTCTGTCTTGTGATGGGGCATGTGGCGTAATCTTATCACATTATCATCTTACAGATATTGGATGATACTGGATTACTTACAGTGCTAACTTATCTTGCAATATACTACCTCTTCCTCTCTGCGCCATCCCTCTCTCGCCTCTTCCTTTGATCTTTTTTCTATCCTATTCATGGTTTATATGGCTCTCGAGGCTCTCGTCATACTCAGAGCAACGGCGCACTTGGTCACATCAAGCAGTCTATAACACGTGGGCCTTCCTCTCTATTCTCGCCCGCTTGGAGCATCTTGTCTGCGGCCCCGACCCTGACCTACCATTCTAGACCATCAAGAGTTCTATGGTTCTGCCTCTGATACTACCAAGGTAAAAGTATATACGGTGTATGTAAGCGGACACATACACGCAACATGTGTCTGTGAACAAACGCGGGACTGCCAACTTGATGTTCCTTTTAAAATTCCTGCGTGGTAGAAACGCTATCGGTGACATCTGCTTAGTTGGAGCCTCCTCGCAACTCGGGGCCTGTCTCTCTTGCTCTCTCTCTCTCTCTCTCTCTCTCTCTCATACACAATATATATATATATATATATATATATATATATATATATATATGTATATATGTATGTAGGTATATATATACATATATGTATATATATACACATATGTGTACGTGTGTGTATATATATACATATGTATACATATATGTGCGTGCGTGTATATGTATATATATGTATGTATGTATGTGTATATATAATTATATATATGTATATATACAATTATATATGTATATATATAAATATATATGTATGTCTATATATGTATATATATATAAATATATATGTATATCTATATATGTATATATATGCATATATATGTATTTATGTGTGTATAAATATATTTTCATATATATGTGTGTATACACACACATACATGCACACATATGTATATGTATATGCATATATATGTATATATACATAGATATATGTATGAATATATATATATATAAATGTGTGTACATATATTTTGATATATACATATATATAATCATATATGTGTATGAATATATATATATAAATGTGTGTACATATATTTTGATATATACATATATATAATCATATATGTGTATATAACATATATATATGCATATATATACCTGTATATATATGTGTATATATATTTATATATATGTATGTATGTATGACATATACACACGCACGCCCACACACACACACATATATGTATATTGTGTGTGTTGGTGTGTTTGTATGTGTATATATATGTATATATATTTATGTATTTATATACATATATATACTTACATACAAATATGTGTGCGTAAGTGTGCATGTATACACACACAGATATGTGTGTGTGTGTGAGTGTGTACAGTTGCGGAATTATATTTTAGTATACTTGCTGGGAAACAGCCGCGGCCCACGAGAAGCATTTGCAAATGCATCAGCGATCTTACAAAGATTTTTATTTGATTTAATTGCCATACATAGATGCTTAAAGAATGAAGCGTTTTCGTGTTTCAAGAAATATGCAGCAAAATTTATACATGCTGTGTTGAAAGAAGGGGGTGTTGCCATTTCGATAAACAAACAATTCCAAGAAATCGCGTTTGAAAAGTATCCCACTGCAAAGTCAACGATAACTAAAACTACATGTTTGTCATCATATGTTTGAAGAAAACGAGGGATCAAATTGCTTACATAATTTCCGAAAATAGATATTCATGACTAATCACACTGTTACAAACAACCTAGTGTTTTTGCCTCATTCATAAAAATACTATTTACGCTAGATCTACATCTGTATATATATGTATATGTATATATATACGTATATATATACATACATACATATAAATATATATATATACATACATACACATATATATATAATACATACGTATGCATATCTACGTGCACACACACATTTATATATATAAAATACGCACACACATACACACGCACACGCACACTCACACTCACACTCACACACACACACACACACACACACACACACACACATACTCACACACACACACACACACATATATATATATATATATATATATATATATATATACATATTACGCACACATACAACGTGTATATCTGTACATATATGCAGTAACGTATCTGGGAGAATATTGACAGACGATCGACAAATCTATTTAGCTTCATAACTGAAAAGGTAGAGCCGCGTGAATTACCTCTAGAATCTAAGACCCGTGTCAGCGTCCACTGTGACACTTCCCGACCGCGAACGGTAACTGACGCGCAAGACGAGGCTCGAAGGTTACACGCGCGTTATGTCAGATGGCGAAATATGGCAACAACAAGCACTCAGTGAGGGAGTGCGTGCATTCTGTGATTTATTTATTCCTTTTAATTCTTGTGATTATGATTGATTTAACTACCTTTTCAATAGGGTATGTTATACGAATAGTGTGCAATGGTGCAATGTGTGCGCAGGTAGTTTATATATATATATACATATATATATAGATAGATAGATAAATAGGTAGATAGATAGATACACACACATATATATATATACTGCATAAACGCATATATATAAATATATACATATATATGTAGATAGATGTACATACGTACACATACATATGTGTGTATATATATATATATATATATATATATATATATATATATATATATTTATGTATATATAAGTTTATATATACATATATGATACATGTTGGTGTGTTTGAGTGCATGTGTGCGTAAGAAAATGTGCTATCAGCCAATATCTATATTGAAAAAATAATCACTAGAAGAATGTACTGAAAGATTCCCCCAGATTATATCGAAATAAATAAACCTATTTCAACGTTGGAGCAACAGCGCTGCCAGACGTGCGACGACTATTGACCTATGCTAACATCATCCCTCTGTTTGTTAGTTTGTTAGTTTGTTAGTTTCCCATTTGTCCTTTGGATGATTATGAGTACAGTAAACGCATAACATGATATAGCAGGTTCTTACGTCATCACTGTGACGGCATGGTAACACTGGACGTTACCATATTAGGCAAATGAGAAATTCCACCGCTTCCATTCCTGTCCTTCTTAATTTTGTTTTATTTTCATTTTGCGGTATTCATGCACAAAATTCAAATATGAATTTGTAATTATTTTAAAGTTAGTTACAGATGTAATGCGTATTTACATTATGTGGGAACCGCCTCGCCTTTCTTCGCTAAATTATTGTTTTTGCTTGAAAACGCAAACTAATCGTGACTTTCCCGAAAGTGGATTGTCACGGTGACTCATCGAAAACATTCATAACACAATTTAACCCATGACAGAGGGAAAGGTGCCACATTTTATCAATGTTATTAGGTTTCAGTAGCATGCCCCATAACATGTTTCTCTTTCTATGGTGTGGAAGAAGAGCGATCGCGCGGACTTGTCTTTCACTGTCGCCTCTTTTCTAGGATATCGTTTGTACTTCGCCCTTGCTATTGGAGAAACGACTGTGACTCACGGCTACATCATCACCATATCCTGCCAGCACATCTTCGAGGGGAGTTCCTTTCTCCTCACAGTTTCTCACCAAAGTAAAGTATCTCCCTGCATCCTCACCGTGCCTCGAGATCCTCCTCTCATATAACAGACGCATCTAAGTCGCACATCCTCCCTGTATCCCCTCTGCGCCTCTTCCTCATTCATCAATAGACCGTCCTACCCCCTATCCTCACACCCACTCACCGACCTTGACTAATGCCGACTCGAAGAGTGTCTGCCAGCTGGTGCTGACTCGGCTAAACTTTGTCCTTACCCATTATTAGTTAGGTTGGTCCTCTTGCTATGCAAAAGAAAATACTATTCTACTTTGGGTCGGCAACAGTGCAAAATCTAAAGCTTTATCAATGGCAAAAAGTTCAGTAAGGAGAATCGATATGATTTGGCAGTGTGGAACTCGGTTCAGTCAACCAGGCACCCACTCCCACACATTCATCTGTTTTGGTATATATATGAAAAAGGTATATGTGATAAGGATCTTTCTGAACTTCTGGTGTACTTCCATCTCTGGCGCCATGGTCTTTAGTTGATGGAAGCCAGACTTCCATGATAGTGAAATTGGGTGTTTCCCATGATGCTATATTTGACTGAACCAGAGTATGGATAGTACAGATATCTATACCGACTTTCTCGACGAAGTCAAGGGGCCGCGTGGCAAAGGACCTAATGCCTCCATTGCCATTAAGATGGCTCGGGTCTCGAGCAACCTCTGCGGCACATGTCAGTGCTACCTGGCTGTGTCTGAGTCAGAGGGAAGGTACTTCTGACTCCTCAAGACACTCGATCCAAGTACATTTCAGGGTTCCAAGACACACGTAAACAAGCATTCTGTACATCCAAACCTTTTAAATTGTAGTTCGATGCCAAACCATACAAGACTGGCCCATAATCTATTTTAGACCTAATCAGGGATTTATATATCACTAGCACTTTCTACCAGCTTCCCATTTATTACCAGAAATGCAATTTAGTAAATTAGGTACTCTGACATTTATTCTTTAATTGACTGCTCTTGCCAATTAAGTCTACAACCAAAGAGGAGGCAAAAAATTCTAGCAGAATTGTCAATTGGTATTGGGTGATTGTCTAGAGTTAGCCTGATGTTCGGCTTCCTATGTAAAAAAAAAAAAAAAAAAAAAAAAAAAAAAAAAAAAACTACCCTAATAATCTTTCTTGTGGAAACCTTAAACCTTAGTGGAGGCCCCATATACAGCACCATTTGGATGCGATTTGCCGATGATTCTCCATCACTGCTGGAATACCATGATGCACAATTATCAGCATACAGTGAGTATTTAACTTTCCAAAGGGGAGCTGTTAAGAGGTCATTGATTGTAGAGATAAATCATGTTGGTGACAAGACACTTGTGGGACCCGGTTTGCCTAGACAAAAAGGTCCATAGAAAGGGAGCCAGAAAATAATTTGGCAGCGAAAGCTCAGTCAGAATCTTTAAATAACGACAAGGCAAGTTTCCATGTAATCCAAAAGTACAGTTTCTGAGTAGGCCATATCGTAGGCTTTTTCTATATCTAAAAATACTGAAATCAAAAGGTGCTTTTTGGCAATTGCTTCATAAATGTGACTATCCAGTTTTACTAGTTGATCAAGCGTTAGTGGTCGCTTGGCTGCTATTGTTGAAGAAGCCAGAGAAACATCCATAAAGTTCAAAGTACCCTGTATTATCGTCCACATGCGTCAAACTACCATTATTCAGGACCAAATCAGAATCATTAATCAACTTGACTTCTTGCTCACCTGTA
The DNA here is from genome assembly GCF_019202785.1 of Penaeus chinensis. Taxonomy (NCBI): domain Eukaryota; kingdom Metazoa; phylum Arthropoda; class Malacostraca; order Decapoda; family Penaeidae; genus Penaeus; species Penaeus chinensis. The sequence continues at coordinate 12,452,108 of NC_061849.1, forward strand.
CCTTCCATCCACCCACAAGGAACCCCATTACGTATGATGAACTTTAAAATTACTTAATACTAATTTGTTTTGTGGCAGACTATCTTGAAGAGCAAAAAATTCATCATAAATTCCTTTACTGTCAGGTGGACAATGAATTGAACACGTAAGTTACGTGTTATTAATGTTTACTTCGCATATAACAAACTTCAAAGTAGAATCAATCTGCACTTCAGTGAAAGGGGGGCTTTGGTGAATGTACAAGGCGACTCTGCCTCCCACCTCTATATTCTTAATCCTTTTGAAGCAAAAGGTAGTTTCATATTGAAACGACCTCATCAGAGACAAGGTGTCCACTTGACCATGAAGGACCTTTCTGATGATGAAGGCGTTACCACTGAAAAGCGACTGATTTTTATTCACGCAATGGTAGTCGTACACCCTCCTTGATTCACTGGGAAGCCAGGAAATCAATCATACTGGGTTTCAGACGAAGTCAGAACCCTGGGCCTCTGCCCATTAGCAAGAAGGAACCAGAGTGCACTTAACTATTGTTAGCCAACCTAACAGCAATAACTATGATAATTTATTTCAATATCAGATTTCTTAGATTTTTATTATAACCTTCCTTGATGCAAAATACCAAATTAAAGAATGTTTTCTAGAACTATCATTCCGATGATCAGTAAATTCCGTATGCATGATGTTTCCTAAAGAATTGTATACAACAGTAATTCAAATGTGAGACTTCATAAGCACAATGTTAGAAATATTGGAAATAATAATGAATATAAGTCAATCAACTAACGATCTGCCCTCTTTTGGTAGCCAATGGAATTAACTTACAATGTAAACACGGGCCTATCAAAGTGACTACTACATTGTAAAACTTTTTTGAGTATCGGTGTTTTACAGTTTAGTAAGAATTGATTGATTATTCAAAATAATCTGCCGCGTCAACAGCTAAGGTCATTAGCGGCGAACACCTTGTTAGACTGAAATATTAAAATATTTAAAACGTTAAAACTCTATCAATAAATGTCATAAATAACAAATAATATATTAAAAATCGAAGCATAAATATTATGCTCTAAATGTCTAAAAACTATTGCATAAACATTATGCATAACTAAATTTTATTGAAAACTGCCAAGGTCATTTCTAATCTCTCGCTGTTTATTTCTAGAGGTATACTTCCATTGTTCCCTCCATTTATCACGAAGACAACTCCTGATGCTGGGTTTCAAGTCAGTGTGTGGGAGAGGAAAACGAGCATCACAGGGCTGAGTTGCAGCTGCCTTGGCCTTCTATCAGCTCGCTCACTCCCACTGATACCAACATGTGCTGGCACCCAACACAGAGTTATCTTTTTACGTGCTTACATCACTGCAAGCCAATCTTGAAACCTCCCTTACCACTGGATGTGATGAGTTTAAGCTCTTAATTGCTTGCAGGGCACTACGAGAGTCACAATATATTACAACGGAAGAGTTTGTAAGGTCTCTAGTCATCTTGACTGCTGCAAGGATGGCATGTAACTCTGCAGTGAAAATCGAGGCTGCTCGAGAAAGACTGCCAGATGCAGTCTTCCTTCTGCTCACTGCTGCAAAGCCCACACCATTTTCAGATTTCGAACCATCTGTATATATTGCATATGATCCTTGGTACTTAAAGTGTGTTGAAGAAATATCTCTCTGACTTCTGCTTCGGATCTCTCCCCTTTCCCGATTCCGACCAAATCGAGCTCGACTTGATTAGTCCAAGGGGGTACTTGGGAAGTTCCAACAGCCAGAACCTTTGTGAGATTTATATTAACATCTGCCACAAGATTCCTCATTCTCCTACCATAGGATCAGCTATCCTCAAGGGGGTTGAAAACCAATCTGAATGTAGGAGATCCCGGAATCCTTTGTAGTCTCGTGTAGTAAATCAGGTTTATGTAGTCCTGCTGTAATGAAAGAGGTGGTTCTCCACTCTCAGCCCCTATATAGATTCTCAGAGCTTCATTATGAACCGAGTCCAACATCCGGAGAACAGTGGGAGTTGCAGATGAATAAGCCTCACATCCATAGTCAAGTTTACTACGAATAAGCGCTCGGTAAAGCCGCAGAAGCGTGTGCGGTCTGCACCCCAAGATAGGTGTGAAAAAAAAACCCGCAAAATACTAAGTGCTTTTGTAGCTTTCACCTTTAACTGTTTAATATGAAGCACCCATGTAAGCCTTGAGTCAAAAATTAGACCCAAGTACTTTACCTCTTGGACAAATTGCAGTGGGTTTGCTCCTTAAATAGAGGGAAGGATGGAACTTTCCCCGTTTGTGGAAATGCATAACCATGGTCTTGTTTGGAGAAAATTTTAACCCATGGTATGTTGCCCATTGCACAACTTGATTTATTGCAGTCTGCATGTGTCCTTGCACATCCTGTAAGCTTCCTCCCGAGCAATAGTGTAAAGTCATCCACATACAGACTACATGAGACAGCACTTGGAACGACCTTTACGATGTCATTTATAGCAATGGCAAACAGGGTCACACTTAAGACACTCCCTTGTGTGACCCCTTCTAGCTGGTCTTCCAGGTTAGAGAAGCTGTTTCCCACCCTCACTCTAAACTTTCTGTCAGCAATGAAGCTTTGTATGAAGGTATGCCATGCTTCCAAGTAGTATCATAAGCCTTTTCAAGGTCAAAGAAGACTGCTAACATATGACGTCACTGTGTGAAGGAATTCTGTATTGCAGTTTCCATCCTTACAAGTGCATCTGTGGTCGATCTCAGTTTTCTAAACCCATATTGATATTGGGTCAGTACGTTTTCCTTTTCTAGCAGCCATGTCAACCTGAAGTTTACAATTTTCTCCATCAACATGCAGATGCAGCTGGTGAGAGAAATTGGTCTATAATTAACTGGTATAGAAGCATCCTTGCCAGGTTTAGGGACGGGTAAGTGAGATATCATTTGGTATGGAATATCGTCATTTCCTGGGGCAGTCTTACGGCAGAGCTGCATAGCAGAGTCCATCTCCTTGCGCAAAAATGGCAAGTTGTATGGTAGTTCTGCAGCACTGCTACTGAAGAACAACACTGTGTGTCGTTCCTGTTCAGCCCGAAGAGTGGAGAATCGGGCAGTGTAAGATGCTCCAGAGGAGATCTCTGCCATGAATTTTGCCAGCTCATGTGCAACATCTGTTTTGTCTGTCAGGATTATACCATCTATTTTCAGAGCAGGTGGTAATATGGATGTGCTTTTTCCAGCGATCTTACGCACCTTGTCCCATACTCATGCTAATGGGGTCCCAGAGTGAATTAAAGAGACATCCTATCTCCACGATGTCTGCCTAGCCTCCTTTATCCCTCGCCTTGCCTTGGCTCGGGTCTTTTTGTACTGGATCAAGGTTACATCGCTTGGGCGTCGTTTCAACTGCCTTAATGCAGCTTTTCTTGCTCTGACAGCTTGTTAGCATTCATCAGACCACCATGGTAATGCCCGCTACTTCTGGGAATTGATGCTTCTGCTGCAAGGTGAATTCGTGATGTGAGGTGATTAACAGTTTTTTGAACATACTGGAAATCATTCACAGATCCTTGCAATACTGCAGTTGATCTAAAAAGATTCCAGTCTGCATGTTCAAGTCGCTATCTCTGCACTCCATTGGCTGGAATACCATTCACCTCCTCCAAAAGTATTGGATAGTGGTTACTTCCATGTAAGTCTTCCATGACCTGCCAAGTGAAATTCAACTGTGAATCAGGTGAACCAATTGACAGGTCAATATTGGAGAATGTCCCAGTTTGAATTTGGAAATGTGTAGGTACGTCACTGTTCAGTAAAACTGCATCTACCATTGAGAACAAGGACTCCAAGACCCTTCCTCGAGGGTTGCACAAAGTGTCTCCCCAAAGGTGATGCCGACCATTGAAGTCTCCCAAGAGTAGAATGGATGAGGCAACTGCCCAAATAAATCTTCCAAATCATTTATGTTGAGATTATGTGGAGGGAGGTAGATGGATGCAACAGTGTAAGGTCGTGTCAAGCCTATTCTCACAGCCTTCACCTGCAGTGTCGTCTGCAGGTGGATGGCCTGGAAGGGAATATCCTGACGTAACATCACTGCTACTCCTCCATGAGGTCCATTATCAAAGGTCCCATAATGGGCTTGAACATGGAATCCTCTCAGGGAAATTGGACGATTTTCCCTGATCATAATCTCTTGTAGGCGTACACAAACTGGATTACATGAAGCTATCACATGTTGTAGTTCTTCCCATTTTGCATGAGTTCCCTGACAATTCCATTGGATTAGGGTATCCAGTTCTTCAGGTTGACAAACTACTCCATAAGGTGTTTGGCAGCACCTGTGATTAAGGCCCGCCCCACACCTTTAGCCTGTCCCTTTCCAGCATCTTGGAAAGGGAGAATGTCCCAGTTTTAAAGGTTGTTTAACTGTGGAACTAGTTTGCACAGGCTTCCTTTGGACAGGCTCAGAATTTCTTTGTTTGGGCAAAGGACAGACCTGAGCCTTCGGTTCAGGAGCATTCTGTCTAGCAGCGGAGGCCCCTGTGGATGTGGTAGCCTCAGGAACCCTGCCTGGTGGCTCCAAAGACCCGACTCTATGAAGAGTCTTTTGAACAGGCTCAGGATTCCTCTGCCTGTGCAAAGGGCATACCTGAGCCTTTACTTCAGGGGGATTCTGCCTAGCAGCAGAGGCCCCTGTGGATGTGGTGGCAGCTGAAGCTGTCACCGTTGAGGCCTCTGGAGGCTTAACTGATGGCTCCAAAGACCTTACTTTGGGAGGAGGAGTCTCCTCAATAGAACCTTCACTCCTACTCCGTTTCTGGTGCAACAACTCACCAGAGGCACTTTCAGCATTTGCGGACTGAGGTTTAAAGGTAGTGGCAGTGTGTGTGTGGTGTTAGAAGTATTAGAGGGTAAGGGATGGAGGGAAGGAGGATGGGCTAGAACTGAGGCAAAGGACTTACCCAGCTGTGCAAACAGCACATGAGCACGTCGCTTTGCTTCTGCAAAACTTTCTCCTTGCTCCTTATTACCAATACTTCTTTTTCAAACTTGTACCTTTTACATTGCTTAGAAGAAGCTTCATGATCTTCTTTGCAGTGGTAACAGCATATTGGACCTGCGGGGTTATGCGAGGATCACGTTGACATACCTCAACTATTTTCCGATGTACTTCAAAAATATCTAGATCCATGATAGATACACCATCAATGGTCTTCACTACTAGAAATTTACTATATGATACACCCTCATATTTACCAGGTAAGATTTCCTTAATGGATTGACAATATGTGATGTTCCAGAAGGATTGGCCGGGGATTGTGAAAGTCATCAGGGAGAGAGTAAGTTCTTTGTAAATTTGCAGAAATCATACAAATTATAAATCTTCATTTCCTCACCCCCTCACCCACTATGGAGTCCAACGAGGGGAAGTTATAGTTGGGACTCAATTTTTCCCAACAGCCACAGGGGCAGGGGTAGTAAATAGGAAATATACGCAATCACTATTACAGTTCTGATGGTAGTCGCAGGACCTGTGCTCTACCGACTGGACAGTGCCTGTGACCCTAGCCATATTTGACCAGCCGATTGACTTGACTGGGCCTTGATCAAGCCACCCGTCTAATCAGAATAGAGGACCAAAGAGGTGTGTTGCTAGCTGCAGGGCGCAGCGTGCGGCATCGCTCAACCTCCAGGACTCCTGTCTCCTGATAATACGGGACGCCACGCACGGCAAAGTCACATGGGAGAATTCTCCCTGGCCGAAAATGGAATGAACCAGGGGTGGGTGCACCATCCCCTCTCATAGGCCTTGGTGCACCAGGAAGCCATTTTGTCTCATCCCTCACTGGTGACCCCTCCAGTATGGGTAGCCCTCTGGTCCGGCTCACCAGGTCATTGGGACCTCAAGCCCCCCCACCGCGGCAAGGCGGCTTCTGTTAGGGGGGAGTTTAGTAAGTAGATCGCAAGGTGTGGTATATTAAGGCGGTTACAAAGTCCTCGAACTTGTAACGGACGGCTGGGTTTGAATGCCCAGGCCCGGTCAATAACCAATTTCTATCTACCGGAAAATTTACTAAAACCTCACCTCGGTTTTCTTTATATGGCTGTTCTGTATTAATTTCTGTCTACACATAATTCCCCACTTTAATCTTATCTTTTGAAGTCACAAAACATCAGATACAACTCATTATTTGACCTTGTAGTCACAATCTTGTATGAATCATGTCTATCACAGTATACTCACTTGACAAGAAATATTTAGAAATATAAATTAATTAGACTGCCGGATTAATGACTATATGTTGTTGCTCAATCAAAACATGCATATAATAATAATAACGAAAGAGAATGCAACTGACTATATTTTGACAACACACAATGGAAAAGAACGCTATCAGATACCTGAACCTGTGACTCGACAGAACAGTTTTTATAAATTTAAACTATTTTCATAACCCAAATAAGTATAAGTATGAACGTGCAATAACGTTTTAGCAAATCATAATTATAATAATAATAAAAATAATAATAATAAAATAATAATAAAGAATATCGTCAAATATTTTTATATTTTAGAATATTACCTGTAAATAAGACTTGTACTGAACTCAAGAGCACAACTATTAACATTAAACTTATATTGACTTTTAACAGACCACCAGACAATGTAATTGTGGATGGGGAAGTCTTATTGCATAGTTTAAAAAAAAAAAATGCACACTGCTGAAAAAAATCATTGTTAGTAACTACTCTCAGGCAAACGGGAACGAAGAATACACACACCCACAGGAAGTCCCTGTTTTATACCTCTTTTCTTACTAATATTTGAATATTAATAGATTTTGAAGCAGCAACATCTATAATACCATTCTAAAAAGAAAACTGTTATCACAACTAGAAAACAAGACAAGGCGTAATAAGCACAAGGGATTGCTTAAAACCCACCCTTAGCACACCTCATTTACTTAGTCCTCAAGCATATATTACACATTATATATACCTCAACTGTGATTAGTCTTTAACTATAGTAAATTATGGTAGTAATTTTTTTTTTTCTCGTAAATACACTTTATTTTATTATTTTTGTACGAAGTTTTATATATATGCTTTTGTACGTTTTTGTATCGGTCCTACTTTGTTCCCGTGTTGTTCGGAGTTCCCTCGGAAAACCGTGTTATTTGACTCCTTCAAGGTAGTATGCACATTTCTGTTCGTCTATGTGAGGCCAGTTTTATCCTTCGTATTTCAGTCTTTTTCGCATGGTATCTTAACTTCTAATCGATTTCATACTTTATTTTAATTACTAATCCATTTCAAACCTGTTTTTATCTAGCTATTTCTATACCGAAAACTCCATCCCTTTCCTTTTCTTTTTTTTTAACTTTTTTACAGGTCTTTTGCCCTATATATAATCTTATTCCTAGGCTGAACCAGAAAGACTTACTTAAGACTCAGTTCATGGTGCACCTTACGTGTGTACATGCAAATACTCATGGCTTCTTAGAGCGTTATGCCCAATACCGCTTTCTTCCTCACAGAAATTCGTATAAGAGAACGGGACCCCTATTTCCTGGTCTTTACGCCTTTCCTGCCTCAGAGGTGAACTTAGCTCGCCTCATAAAGTATGATACGCCATCTCGATCTCCTCATGACAGATAGAATATATTTATACGTATGTAGCGTCAGGTGTGCGCGTGAACCCAGCAGACGGCCCGTGGTGGAGGGGACACCAATTGTAGAGTTGATCTTTAATTTAGACGGTAGATAGGTCTTCCCCAATAGATTAAACAGCTCAGCTGCCACCATCCACGTATTTACGTGTTTGAACGCCTATATGTGTGTGAAGTACAAATATAAGAGTTGCGGAAAAATAAACTATGCGTACGTATGTGTGTGTGGAGGACGTGTATGACAGAATTGGTAAGCGTGTTTGAATCAAGGAAGAGGACGCGCGAGCGAACACACCTCTCTACCACCCTACATACGCTACCATACCATTATTTTTGGTAGAATAAGGTCAGAGTAGCACCAGTCTCCCGATATTTCGGGATTCCTAGCTTCAAGTCCCCTCTAGAAGGAGGGGGGGGGGGGACCCGGCCGTTACGATCTAGGGTCACCAGATCAACTTTGACCCCGCCCATTTACCTTCGCCACTGAGTATCAAATGGTTTTCATTAGCTCATAATGTTATGCACTTCAATGCAAGCTTCCTATTTGTCTTCAATATAGCACATTGATTTATAGTTTTGAATGATATTTACTTGATCTCGGTCCGTCGTGCAGTTAGGGCGCCCACTTCTGGCCTTGTCTCTGGTGGTTCAGTTGCCTAGTGTCGCTGGATCCAAAGACACGGTTGGCTTCGAGATAGCTAATCTTGTTGATATTTCAGCTCATGATAATCTCTCAAAGTAAAGCGTAATTATCACGCTACAAATGGTCTATGAGGTCTCCATTGCTAAAATTGGCATGTTACGAGGCCTTAGCCGTATCAACGCCAAAACACCTTCGAACACATTATGAAGCTTCAATTCCGAGCTTTGAAAACAACAAATACTAACTTTTCCGGATCAACTCTTAGTGATCTTTCGGGTTCATCGACTCACGAATTAAGATACTTTTTTAGCGAGTGCACATATATCTATATCTATATATACATATATATGTACATTTATAAATGTACACATATATGTACACACACACACACATATATATATATATATATATATATATAAACACACACACACACACACACACACACACACACACACACACACACACACATATATATATATATATATATATATATATATGTAAACACATATATGCTCACACACACACATGTATGTGTGTGTGTGTATTGTCTGTATGCGTGTGTATTTAGACATATATTCATACAACTGTATATATGTACATACACATATATGTATATACACACATGTATATGTATATACACACATGTATATGTATATACATACATATATATTCACACCTATATATGTATATATATATATATATATATGTATCTGTATACATATATATGTGTGTGTGTTTGTGTGTATATACATATACATATATATATATATATATATATATATATATATATATATGTGTGTGTGTGTGTGTGTGTATATATTATATATATATATATATATATATAAAGGCGTGTGTTAATTATTTACCTATCCATCAATTACATATATATACATATATATATGTAAATATACATAAATATGTATATATATATACATACGCGCGTACATACTGAATAACATATATATAATATATATATAGACTCATACAATGTGTATTATACCTATATGTATATATATTTATATACATGTATATATACATATGTATATATACATATATACATGTGTGTACATATGTATATATAAATACATATATATAATGCATATATACATACATATGTGTATATATACATATACACATACATATATATAGCTATATATGTATATAATATATACATGTATAACATATATATATATATATATATATATATATATATATATATATGTATATATATATACTGTATATATATATACATATATACATATATTTATATAAACATATATACACATTGTGCGTGTGTATGTATATATATTATCTATATGTATGTGCAAGTATTATTTATTTATTCATCAATCAATAACATATCTATCTATTTATTTAGCGTTAGAATATTGCATAATTTATCGGACTATATTTTGTTGATTGCTAAACTAGCCTATCGTTTCTAGTAATAAAGAAATAAAAATGTAGCTAGAGCCTGGAAAAGGCTAAGAGATGAAATCCTTGTAACTTTGGAAATAGACATTAAGATTTACAAAGACTTTCATTGAATACAGGATGACAATAATACTGAACAATAGCGCCTGTTATAACACAGGATCGAAATACTGAAGAGAAAAAAAAATCACACAAACAACGTATGGATTTTTCTTATCTCTTAGGTTTTCAATATCTTCAGATAATTATAGCCAACATGCTTTCGTGAAAAAGAAAGAAGAAAATTATCTCCTCATTTCAAGAACCAGAACACCACAAAAGGACAATTTATGGTATAAACTTTAGTTCAGACATCTGAATTATGCATTATTAGTACCATAAAGCAGGGCTACTCAACTGGCGGTCTGCGGTCCTGATATATAAATATATATTATAAAACACACACACACACACACACACACACACACACACACACACACACACACACACACACACACACACACATATATATATATATATATATGTATATATATATATATATATAATTTTAATCAGAATGAAATAGTCCTTAAAGGAACGGTTTTCGTATTGAAATCTACATTCATAATCAACTGTACATTCTGGGAGTATCATAACTATATGAGAAATGTAACACACTTTCGCAGAGAGAAAACGGCAAGGTGTGACGGTGTGACGGCACTGGAGCTACGAGCTTCTTAAACCGTGGAAACAAGCGAGCGACGAAATCGATTGGGCAGGTCAGCATTGCCAGACTGAGCTAATTATCGTAAATTTGGCTACTTGCGACTTTTGGGCTACTTTGGAATGGGGTTAGCTTATATATGTATATAAATATATATGTATATAAATGATTGTCTGCTTACGAAAAAAATACATACATATATGTATTCATATTCTCATAATAAGTAAGTGTGTAACATTTGTATTCATTATGCCATCTTTGTGTGAACAGTAATCCAGTAATACTGACTGAATACTCGTATGCTATGGTATTCTGCCGCCCTGTAAGAAAAAGGCATCTGCTGCAATACATTTGAGCCTCAAGCTTCCATGTCCATTATAATTCGTCTATATGTAAAGATGAAGAGACAGAGGAGAAAGAGAAACATTTTTGAAATCATTGCAGCTCATCTAATATAATCTCTTGCTTGCCTCATACTTTTGATAAGTAGAATAGTAAAGGTATTTCATAATCTTTAATCTGTTTACATACACACACACACACACGTGTGTGTGAGAGAGAGAGAGAACAGGATTTTGGCTACTTTCTCTGTGAATTTGCTACTTTTAGGGAACCTTTGAGGAGTCTGATCGGGCAACAGATCCGTCCTGCCACTGGAACTGCCTTGAAGGGTGCAGGACCTTAAGCAAATGATGCCTATCTTGGTGGAATGGCATCCCCTCAGGTCTCTCCCGTGCGTTGTACCCTTGTGCGATCTGGAGACGGGAGTCCTGGAGGTTGAGCGATGCCGTGTATGAGTACGCCCTGCGGCTAGCAACACACCTCATTGGTCACTTATTCCAGCAAGACGGGTGGCCTGATCACAATGGCTATTAGCTGCATACTCCCTCTCACCCCCCCCCCCCCTTGTACCTTAGACATAAGCTCTAACATACAACTTCCCCTTGCTGGACTGCTTGAAGGGTGGCGGTGTGAGAGGGTGAAATAACTGCCTACATACAGTGCAACTAATTTACCATATCCCCCACGAACTGAGATAAAAGATGACTTACAAAGAAGTGACCATGGCAAACTTTGTGATGAGAAGAAATCAAAAGCACAGACTGACTGTCAGGTCTGCTGCCAAAAGAATCCATCACCAAAACAAACCCCCCTAACGGAAGCCGCCTTGCCGGGGTGGGGGGGCTTGAGGTCCCAATGAGCTGGTGAGCCAGACCAGAGGGCTACCCATACTGGAGGGGTCACCAGTGAGGGATGAGACAAAATGGCTTCCTGGTGCACCAAGGCCTATGAGAGGGGATGGTGCACCCACCCCTGGTTCATTCCATCCTGGGCCAGGGAGAACTCTCCCACGTGTCTTTGCCGTGCGTGGCGTCCCGTATTATCAGAAGACAGGAGTCCTGGAGGTTGAACGATGCTGCAAGCTTGCCCCTTGCAGCTAGCAACACACCTCTTTGGTCCTCTATTCTGATTAGACGGGTGGCTTGATCAAGGCCCAGTCAAGTCAATCGGCTGGTCAAATATGGCTAGGGTCACAGGCACTGTCCAGTCGGTAGAGCACAGGTCCCGCGACTACCATCAGAACTGTAATAGTGATTGCGTATATTTCCTCACTACCCCTGTGGCTGTTGGGAAAATTTGAGTCCCAACTATAGCAAATGGGAAATGAAGATTTATAATTTGTATGATTTCTGCAAATTTACAAAGAACTTGCTCTCTCCCTGACGACCTTCGCAATCCCCGGCCAATCCCTCTGGAACATCACATATTGTCACTCTGGAACCTTACCAGATTCCAAAGGGCAAGAATGGGAATCGTAATGGTTCCCAAGCTCCCAAGCCAGGTAAGAAGGAGAAAAGTCCTCCTCAATCCATTAATGAAATCTTACCTGGTAAATATGAAAGTGAATCATATAGTAAAATTTCTAGTAGTGAAGACCATTGATGGTGTATCTATCATGGATCTATATATTTTAGAAGTACATCGGAAGATAGCTGAGGTATGTCAACGTGATCCTCGCATCACTCCACAGCCAGATGGTAGCCTGATAGTAGAGGTTTCGTCACCAGACGAGAGTGACCGTCTGCGTGCAATATGCAACATTCCTGGGGCTCAAGTCTCATGTTCTCCTCACAAAACCCTCAATCAGTGTATGGGAATTGTCTTTTCCCGAGACCTGATGAGGTATTCTGAGGAGAAACTGTTAGAAGAACTAAAGAATTTTAATGTAGTGGCATTAAAACGTTTTAAGAAGAAAGTTGATGGTTTGGAACAGTCGACACCAGCTCTTCTTCTAACTTTTGAATCGTTAGTCCTACCTGAATCGGTTAAATTGGCATGGTACCACCTCAAGGTAAAGCCATATGTGCCCAACCCTATGCGGTGCTTCCACTGCCAGGGTTATGGTCATGGAGCCAACACTTGCCGTTTTAAGAAAAATGGACAACTAAGGGTATGTGTCAAATGTGGTACAACAGGTCATCAATGAGATGATAACTGTCCAGGTCCAATATGCTGTTACCACTGCAAAGAAGATCATGAAGCTTCTTCTAAGCAATGTAAAAGGTACAGGCTTGAAAAAGAAATATTGGTAATAAGGAGCAAGGAGAAAGTTTTGCAGAAGCAAAGCGACGTGCTCGTGTGCTGTTTGCACAGCTGGGTAAGTCCTTTGCCTCAGTTCTAGCCCATCCTCCTTTCCGCCATCCCTTACCCTCCAATACTTCTAACACCACACACACTGCCACTACCTTTAAACCTCAGTCCGCAAATGCTGAAAGTGCCTCTGGTGAGTTGTTGCACCAGAAACGGAGTAGGAGTATAGGGTCTATTGAGGAGACTCCTCCCAAAGTAAGGTCTTTGGAGCCATCAGTTAAGCCTCCAGAGGCCTCAACGGTGACAGCTTCAGCTGCCACCACATCCACAGGGGCCTCTTCTGCTAGGCAGAATCCCCCTGAAGTAAAGGCTCAGGTATGCCCTTTGCACAGGCAGAGGAATCCTGAGCCTGTTCAAAAGACTCTTCATAGAGTCGGGTCTTTGGAGCCACCAGACAGGGCTCCTGAGGCTACCACATCCACAGGGGCCTCTGCTGCTAGACAGAATGCTCCTGAACCGAAGGCTCAGGTCCGTCCTTTGCCCAAGCAAAGAAATTCTGAGCCTGTCCAAAGGAAGCCTGTGGAAGCTAGTTCCACAGTTAAACAACCTTTAAAACTGGGACATTCTCCCTTTCCAAGATGCTGGAAAGGGACAGGCTAAAGGTGTGGGGCGGGCCTTAATCACAGGTGCTGCCAAACACCTTATGGAGTAGTTTGTCAACCTGAAGAACTGGATACCCTAATCCAATGGAATTGTCAGGGAACTCATGCAAAATGGGAAGAACTGCAACATGTGATAGCTTCATGTAATCCAGTTTGTGTACGCCTACAAGAGATTATGATCAGGGAAAATCGTCCAATTTCCCTGAGAGGATTCCAAGTTCAAGCCCATTATGGGACCTTTGATAATGGACCTCATGGAGGAGTAGCAGTGATGTTACGTCAGGATATTCCCTTCTAGGCCATCCACCTGCAGACGACACTGCAGGTGAAGGCTGTGAGAATAGGCTTGACACGACCTTACACTGTTGCATCCATCTACCTCCCTCCACATAATCTCAACATGGATGATTTGGAAGATTTATTTGGGCAGTTGCCTCATTCATTTCTCCTCTTGGGAGACTTCAATGGTCGGCATCACCTTTGGGGAGACACTTTGTGCAACCCTCGAGGAAGGGCCTTGGAGTCCTTGTTCTCAAGAGTAGATGCAGTTTTACTGAACAGTGACGTACCCACACATTTCCAAATTCAAACTGGGACATTCTCCAATATTGACCTGTCAGTTGGTTCACCTGATTCACAGTTGAATTTCACTTGGCAGGTCATGGAAGTGACCACTATCCAATACTTTTGGAGGAGGTGAATGGTATTCCAGCCAATGGAGTGCAGAGATGGCGACTTGAACATGCAGACTGGAATATTTTTAGATCAACTGCAGTATTGCAAGGATGAATGATGTGAATGATTTCCAGTGTGTTCAAAATGCTGTTAATCACTTCACATCACGAATTCACCTTGCAGCAGAAGCCTCAATTCCCAGAAGTAGCGGGCAGTACCGTCGACCTCTGGTACCATGGTGGTCTGATGAATGCGAACATGCTGTCAGAGTAAGAAAAGCTGCATTAAGGCAGTTGGAACGACGCCCAAGCGATGTAACCTTGATCCAGTACAAAAAGACCAGAGCCAAGGCCAGGCAGACATCGTGGAGACAGTATGTCTCCTAAATTAACTCTGGGACCCCCTTAGCATGGCTAAGAGATCTCCTCTGGAGCATCTTACACTGCCCGATTCAACACTCTTCGGGCTGAACAGGAACGCCACACAGTGTCGTTCCTGTCCATACAACTTGCCATTTTTGCGCAAGGAGATGGACTCTGCTTTGCAGCTCTGCCGTAAGACTGCCCCAGGAAATGACGATATTCCATACCAAATGATATCTCACTTACCGGAGAGTTCCCAAACATTCTTGTTGGATCTATTTAATAGGATCTATAGGGAGGGCACAGTGCCATCCACATGGAAAGAAGCTATAATCATTCCTGTCCCTAAACCTGGCAAGGATGCTTCTATACCAGGGAATTATAGACCAATTTCTCTCACCTGCTGCATCTGCAAGTTGATGGAGAAATTGGAAAACTTCAGGTTGACATGGCTGCTAGAAAAGGAAAACGTACTGACCCCATATCAATGTGGGTTTAGAAAACTGAGATCGACCACAGATGTACTTGTAAGGATGGAAACTGCAATACAGAATTCCTTCACACAGCCATATGTTAGCAGTCTTCTTTGACCTTGAAAAGGCTTATGATACTACTTGGAAGCATGGCATACTCATGAACCTGTATGACATTGGTTTAAGAGGAGCATTGCCTACCTTCATACAAAGCTTCATTGCTGACAGGAGGTTTAGAGTGAAGGTGGGAAACAGCTTCTCTAACCTGGAAGACCAGCCAGAAGGGGACCCACAAGGGAGTGTCTTAAGTGTGATCCTGTTTGCTATTGCTATAAATGACATCGTAAAGGTCGTTCCAAGTGCTGTCTCATGTAGTCTGTATGTGGATGACTTTACACTTTACTGCTCAGGAGGAAGCTTACAGGATGTGCAAGGACACATACAGACTAATAAATCATGTTATGCAATGGGCAACATACCATGGGTTCAAATTTTCTCCAAGCAAGACCATGGCTATGCATTTCCACAAACGGGGAAACTTCTATCCTTCCCTCTATTTAAGGAGCAAACCTACTGCAATTTGTCCAAGAGGTAAAGTACTTGGGTCTAATTTTTGACTCAAGGCTTACATGGGTGCCTCACATTAAACAGTTAAAGGTGAAAGCTACAAAAGCACTTAGTATTTTGCAGGCTCTTTCACACCTATCTTGGGGTGCAGACCGCACACGCTTCTGCGGCTTTACCGAGCATTTATTTGTAGTAAACTTGATTATGGATGTGAGGCTTATTCATCTGCAACTCCCACTGTTCTCTGGATGTTGAACTCGGTTCACAATGAAGCTCTGAGAATCTGTATAGGGGCTTTCAGGTATTCACCTGGGGAGTCCATGTATGTTGAGAGTGGAGAACCACCTCTTTCATTACACCGGGACTACATGAACCTGATTTACTACACGAGACTACAAAGGATTCCGGGATCTCCTACATTCAGATTGGTTTTCATCCCCCTTGAGGATAGCCGATCCTATGGTAGGAGAATGAGGAATCTTGTGGAAGATCTTGATTTAAATCTCACAAGGGTTCTGGCTGTTGGAACTTCCCAAGTCCCCCCTTGGACTAATCAAGTCGAGCTCAATTTGGTCGGAATCGGGAAAGGGGAGAGATCCGAAGCAGAAGTCAGAGAGATATTTCTTCAACACACTTCTAGGTACCAAGGACCATATGCAATATATACAGATGGTTCGAAATCTGAAATTGGTGTGGGCTTTGCAGCAGTGAGTAGAAGGAAGACTGCATCTGGCAGTCTTTCTTGATCAGCCTCGATTTTCACTGCAAAGTTACATGCCATCCTTGCAGCAGTCAAGATGACTAGAGATCTTACAAACCATTCCGTTGTAATATATTGTGACACTCGTAGTGCCCTGCAAGCAATCAAGAGCTTAAACTTATCACATCCAGTGGTGAGGGAGGTTCAAGACTAGCTTGCACTGATGTCAGCACGTAAAAAGATAACTGTGTTAGGTGCCAGCACATGTTGGTATCAGTGGGAATGAGCGAGCTGATCAGAAGGCCAAGGCAGCTGCAACTCATGCACGTTTTCCTCTCCCACATACTGACTTGAAACCCAGCATCAGGAGTTGTCTTCAAATAAATGGAGGGAGCAATGGAGGCATACCTCTAGAAATAAACTGCGAGAGTTTAGAGATGAGCATGGCAGTTGGGTGACCAGCATCCACCCCAACCGACAAGTAGAAGTTGTAATAAGAAGGCTAAGAATCGGGCACACAAGACTGACTCATGGGCCGATGATGCCTAAAAGTGAAGCACGCTGTGAGGAATGCCAAGAGCCATTAACGGTCGCACATGTAATGGAAAGATGTGCAACATTCTCAGACCAAAGAGAAAGGTACTTGTCTCCCCCATATACACTGAAAAATGAATTGGGGGAGGACTGTGACATAGAAGGTCTTATTAGTTTCCTTAGGGAAACTAATATTTTCAATAAAATTTAGTTATGCATAATGTTTATGCAATAGTTTTTAGACATTTAGAGCATAATATTTATGCTTCGATTTTTAATATAATATTTATTGTTATTTATGACATTTATTGATAGAGTCTTAACGTTGTAAATATTTATTAATGACCTTAGCTGTTGACGAGGCAGATGATTTTGAATAATCAATCAATCAATCGCCAAAACAAAACATGTCCATGAGATAGTCCAACAGATGGACTTACGTGCTGGCCTCTCAAGGCCTGGACCTAAAGCAGGGAGACCTCTGACTTCCCCTCAGACGTCCTCTCTGACCGAAATGGGAGCACAAGCTGGACCAGCCAAACCAGCAACTAATCTCATGACCAAAGCCCAGAACCCATGTCGAACGGGTTGTCCGAAACGCTCTAGGCCCTATAGGCGTTTCCCACAGTTTAAGGTTCCCTCTAAACCTGAAAGCTTCAACAATGCCTACCAATTGGTGAGACAAATCCGGTTGCCAGAAACCAGGGCATGATCATTGTCCCTAAAGATCAAGATACCCCAAATTTCCTGCAGAAAACGAAGGAGTTCGGAGGAAAGTGTGAATGTCAGCACTGAATCCCAGAGATAGGAGAATCAAGATGGTGCTACTTGGCTTCTCGGTTTTTTTATGATGTGCATCTGATCACAGCACACCCACAGGTCGTGGTTGCTTCCCGAATGTCGAAAGGGAAGACCCCCAACCAAGCAAGTGACCCTGAAAAGAGCCCCAATCACTACCCTTGATTAAGTAACAGGGGCTCCTACTTCAGGCTCCTCAACCGCCTAGGAGGAAGGCAGCATCTCCCCAGCCGACACCGGACACCTCCAAAAAAAGGGAGTTTCCGATCATTGCAAGTGTGCAGAAAAAGGTCCAGAGAAATAAAGGTTCAAAGAACACTGCAAAATCCTCCCCAAGAGACGATCATCTCCTGTTTGATGAAGATGATATGAATCCTGTTGACTACTGTAGTCACTGTAGTAGCAACAGCTTTGGTGAGGTCGAGGGAGGAGACGGAGAAGGTATTCACGGTCGCCATGACGGCACTGACGCCGACTGTTTCAGCCCTGAAAGGGTGGAAGCTGGACAAAGCCAAACCAGCCCATACTCCACCTGAGGACGAGACTCTCCTCCTTACTCCAACCCTGGCCAAGCCCTCACAGGCGGAGTCAAAACAAGCGGAATTTGTGCAGTCAGACCAGAACAGACTGAGCATTACCAGGTAAAGCCAATAAAGGCCAAGAACACACAGGCAAAGCCTGGAAAGAGAAAAGCCCAGCCAACAAAAGTAAGAGCTACCAAAGGTTCTCCACCTCCCAGTAGACCCATAGATTGCCTGACAAATAGCCTTAGAACAGATGAAGATCCCTCAATCAGCGGGGACGTCACAATGGAGTTGTCAGACTCCGACATGTCAGATACCAGCATTGATGGGGAAACAAATACAAAGACGTCTCGGATGTAACTAACATCATGGTACACAATCTTAACATACTACAGTAGAACATCTTCAGCTCAAGAAATATCATCCTCCATGCTATAGTGCGATCAAGGAACATTGACATTGTCATGCTCCAAGAGACATTAACAGAAGGGACTGTTCGCTTTTCAGGGTATCATGTCTCGCCCCGCGGGGCTCTCGCATAGCATTGGAACGTATGCGGGGCAGCTAGGAGCACCACGCACCAAGCCCGGCAAAATGATAATTTAGAATATACTCATTTGAACGCGATCATTGTATCCAAAATATTTTTGAAGGCTATTTAATATATAGTATACGCCGCTTATTTCACTGCATGACGTAATATATATACAGATACGGCAGGCTATCACATATCCAGTGTGCTTCAGACATTCCTTGAGATCGCTCTTCTCAATACCCAAGAGCTAACGCAAGTCAAAGGGGGGGGGGGGGGGGGGAGGTGGGTTCCAAGACCTCACCTTGTGCACTTAGGCTCTGGTGGAGAGAATCAGATGGTGTGTCACTGTCACTGACCACTATGACACTGTTACCACCCTCTTGGGTGTTGGCACAGCCCCAATGCCACAGCACAATCCTAGATGGAAAACAGACAAGGCCAACTGGGAAGCCTTTCAGAATGCCTTGGCCCATTGTCTTAGGTGCAATGAACTCCCACAAAGTTGAAATATGGATGTTCTTGAAGCCAGCTTTATCAATGTCATAAATCAAACAGCCTCACAGACCATACCTAAAACTCGACCTTGGTCCAGGAGTTACAAAGATGCCTTGTACTTTAATGACGAGATTAAGGTCAGCCACTGAGTGAACATGTGCAGAAAACAATTTCAAAGGCAAAAAACCGTGACAATTTAGCCCTCCTGAGGGAAGTTGTCAGGGATGCTAAGGAAACTGCCAAAAGAGTCAGGTAGGAAAAGTGGCTGGAATGGTTTGAGCCACCGGACCACCCTTACAGATCTGCAGCAACGGGTCAGGCGAGCTACCTGGCTTGTACATGAGTTCTCTGTGAGAACAAGCAGCAACAGTCTGCCTGCCGAATTGAGGGCAAACCAAGAACTCCTACAACCAGGCAGACTTGCTCATATCAGAGAAAGGGAAGCCAAACCCGATAACTCCGGACTCTGATGGGATCTCCTGCCCTATCATCTCACTCCTAGGACTGGCAGGTGAGCTTAGAAATCATCAACAAATCCTGGGAAACTTCCACTCTAGCCAGGGTTCGAAGAGGGCTGACATAGTTCCCATCCCAAAACCAAAGGAGCCAGGGAGGTATCGCCCCATCTCTCTCCTCAGCTGTCTGGGCAAGACGGCCGAGAGGGTGGTACTAAACCGGCTCTCCTAATGAAAACCTCCATTGGTTCACAAGGAGCACAGCACACAGCATAACCACGCTCTTATGCACAACCAACCCTGTCACATCTGTGGTATCATTTCTATACCTGGAGAAGGCTTTTGAATTAGCAAGTCCTCTTGCTATTCAGGAGACCTGATCTAGACGGGAATCAGAGGCAAGTGCTTGCCCTGGATATATGACTATTTCAGAAACAGAACAGCCAAAGTCAGATTTCAAGGTCACCTATCATAACACATACCACTTAAAAATGGAGCGTCACACGGTGGGGTCCTCAGTCCTGCCCTTTTTAACACCCTAATGTCCTACATCTTTGCAATCATCTCCACTGGACCACACTGCCTAAGAAGATCCCAGTGCTGTTTGGACCTTATATCTGAGGAGTGTTGTAGGACAGGACTAAAAATCTCTGAGACACAGTGTTCAAGGCACAAGTCTGCATATCCAGGGAATGGACCTAGAATGGGTTCAGGTGTTCACAGAGACACAGAGGAGCTGGACATAAAATGCTAAGATCATTATATGTACATGCCGTCCATCCCATTGTGGACTATGCTTCTGTCGCCCTGATTGCCACCAAACCAAGACTAAAAGAAAAATTGGAGACACTTCGAAATGAAGCTGCCATGATCATTCTGGGTGCCCCAGGTAAGCAAAGGTCCTCAACTCATGGAGCCAAACCTTCTCTCCCTGGACTCCCGAATTGATCTAATGGCATGTAATGAGTACAAGGGATGTGAAGTTAGAATAACCCAAAAATTCGTCTAGAAACCACACTGTGTATACCTCACTTGGTCTTTATGCATATGTATTACTTATATACACACACCTCAGTTTTTGTCTTTAGCTATGTAAGATAAAAGTACTTAATTATTTTTCTAGAAAGATGACACTCTATTTTATTAGTTTTACATGAAGTTTATATATTTCTATATTATCTTTTTTATTAAGATTAGGAAATTGTAAAATATAATAGTCTACCCTACAAAGTTTTTTTTGGTACCCCACCATACATTCTCTTTATTTAAAGGGTACACTGTTATATGTCAATAGTTCCGTTGTATTAAGGTTGTATTATTGATATTTTGATAAAGAAAACAGTATGTACTATTTTTGGAAAATTTTCCAAGCATGTCACACAAAAAGTACAGTTAAATAAGTGTGTGGAGTGGATACCTTGACGAAAAGTAAGACACTTTTCATCTATGGTGATAGGTTCGGAAATCTAAAATAAGGGAGATACAGGACAGAGAAGACAGAAGATGGCCCCCTCTATTTTTAAGTCCCCTTCCATGTTTACCTCTCGAGGATCATAACAAATGTGACGCGTAACTCATTACTGCGATCCATCAAGTAGTCCATGTATTGCTACGCGCTTGTGAGAAGGCTTATTTTGTCATTACTAGCGTCTGTTTTCCCGAATTCATGTATGTAATGCATTCTTCTAGTTTTATTATACTTCTTTTACGTCTTTTGCCAATTATTTAGGCTATTCTGAACAATAACCTTGAGCGCATGCGTGTGTTCACCGGGAGATTTGACAGGTCGTCCCGGCGGCCATTCGGTGAGAAATGTTTCTATTTAAGTCCTACATCGACTCCGTGTCATTTTTAAGGTCATATTGTGGATATACAGGACAAATGGACATTATTCTCAATGAAAGCCTGATATTGGAGCCCAACAAGTGCCACAAATGCCGAAAAAAGTGATTAGAAACCAAGCAATTCTGACAAACGGAAGCGCAGAAAAGTTCGATCTTTCGCTTTATAAAGGTTTGTGGTTTAACCCTGGGGCTAGGCGTATATACTACTAAGGGGGTCCAGGGGGCGTAGCCCCCTGGTTAGGCGTACATATCACCACGGGGGTCGAGGGGGCAAAGCCCCCTGGCTAGGCGCATTTAATACCACGGGGGTCCAGGGGGCAGAGCCTCCTGGCTAGGGAATATAAAGATCGTAGTGTATAAATCCCACAGGGTTAGGTTAGGTTGGTTTATTGGTTAGGACGCATTGTACAATTACCACAGGGGATCTGGATCATGTGAAATCCCGTAGATTTTTTGCTTTGGTTCCCGTAGAGTTTTTCGAAAATTGGCGCGTCGGTCCGTTGACTTTCAAAGGTGGCGGCAATGTCCGTAGAGTTTCATTTGCAGATTTTAAGCGTTTTTTGTGCTTGTTTTGCACATTTCTGTTCTCTATTTTGCTTATTTAAGCCTGTTTTACCCCGTAATTTCCCTGATCTACTTCATGCCCTCCCCTGTTATCGGGACTTATCAAATCACATCAAGATTGTCGGCTGGAGAATCCGACGGAGATTATCATCAGATTCGTGCTCATCACACGAGGACAAATCTGATGATATAAATATTGTAAGGGAAGACCCGATTGTCATATTCGGAAAATTAACCCTATTTTTGTTATTGGAAAGATTCGTTTAAGTTCTGAAAATTATGCATGTATAGATTAAGAAGAACTATGTGTTTGTACTATATGTGATCTGAGTAGACTTTAAATTTTGATATATATATAGCCTGATACTATTGATATAATCATAGTGAGAGAGAGAGAGAGATCAGAGAAGAGTGCCATACAACTTCCCGAAAGCGTTTTAGATTATCGGAAAATATCCGAGGTAAGAAAGAATATTCAGCTGTAATTATATAATTCATAAAATCATAAAATACTATACATTTGATTTATAGAACAAAAGAAAGTAAATATCTGAGATCAAACTAGAAATTAGAGATAAATAGTATGTCTTCTACACAGCTCGAGGCTGCCACATGGCACTTGAACAACATCCCGATGTGTCTCTCTCATTATTATTAAGAATTTAAAACCCTTTCAAAGCGTAAGTGTTTTAACATTTATAATTTATATTATTAAAATGATGTTTTGTCAAAAATTACTATAATGTGCATACAATTACCCGGATCATAGATAATGACATATATGTTTTACATAATTTGTTTGTAAGCATTGTTTTTGTTCTTTCAAGAAACTATTTACTTAGATTTGATAAATTTATATTGTTTTATCATTCCAAAATTAGAATAATTGTTTCTTTTCTAGGAATGGGTTTTTATTTTATTTATTTTTT
>NC_061849.1:12477761-12487761 GCF_019202785.1 Penaeus chinensis
CTCCTTTCCTTTTTCACTCTTCTTTCAAAGGTGTCAGGAGAAGGTTAACCCCGTCTTTTGGCCTCAGCAAACCTAAGCCAAAGTCAATCTTAATTTCTTCGTGTCCTGGTGCCAACTTCATGTCTGAGGCAAGGAGCATCTTGGCCAGACCAACTTTGGCTTCCATGAGGGCAAATCTCATCGCTGCAAGGAAAGCGAAGTGATTTATTGCTCATTAAGTCTGGGTACTATAATATATCTTGTTAGTAGAGAAAGCCAGAGAGGGAGGTAGAGGAAGAAAGAAAGACAGAAAAAGAGAGGGAAAGACAGAAAAGAGAGAGAGAAAGGACTATCAAGACAAGACGATATTATTCAAAGCCAATCTCACTCCTAAATCTCAGGTTATCTCACCTATACAGTTCCTGGGTCCGATTCCGAAGGGAATGTGCGTGAGGTGGGTGATGTTCGCCTTGTTCTCCGGCAGGAAGCGCTCGGGGCGAAATTCCTCGGGCTCAGGCCAGTACTTCGGGTCCCGTTGGATGTTGAAGATCGGGCATGTCACTACTAAGCCAGGCTCGAGGGTCACGTCCGTGCCAGGGATCCTGCAAGGATTTGAGGTTAGGCATTATAAGTCTCCTTTACCTCTTTCTCTGTGCGCCCTTAGGAAACTAGGCGGGAGCTCGTTTCTCATTGCTTTTCTTGGCACATATCGGGAATTGATGTAGCTTTTGCGATATATATGTGTTTGTGTATCTATGTGGCTATATGTATATATATGCACATAAACACACATATATGCCTATACATCCATCTATGTATTTATATATGTATATGTATATATACTATATATATATATATATATATATATACATTAATATGTATATATATATATGTATATGTGTGTGTTTATATAAATATGTCTATATAAATGTATATCTATATATATCTATACATATATACATATACATATATGTATGTATATACATATATATTTGTACACACAGAAATTTTCGTGTGTGTGTATATTAACACACATGTGCTTATATATACATATATATCCACATAAACACACACACACACATATATGTATTCATATATATATATATACATATATACGAGAACAAAAACAAAAAAACACACATGCACAGTCACAAGTATAAATATACATATATGTATGGAATACATATAAAGTATTAAACCACACTCAAGAATGCATGCTATGTTATAGGTAATTTACACCTAAGTAGGCCTATATTGACAAAAGTATTTTTAAAAGGTCTTACTTGTATTCCTTTACACACATGCGCTCCAGGAAAAGCCCCGGTGGGTACATACGGAGGGTTTCTGTGAAGAGAAAAATGGAAAGGTTAATCGCGCTCGGGAAAGGAAGACTTGGCAACTCATCCAGATTCTGGCATGGTTCAATTCTTCGATTCTCTCTTCTATCTAGGCACAGCAAAGGTCGCGGGCTCGCGCCACGCAGCCGGCTGGGGGCCGCCGGGGTAACCATTCCCCGTGCCGCCCCGCTTCTCGGTCGGTTTGTGGCCCTGCCCTTCACACAGGCGACCGCTTCCGTCTAGACGTCCGGAATGGTTTCCGAGTACCGCCCCCCCCCTCCCCCTCACTGAGGTGAAACAACCTTTGGATGGTTGTTTCAGAGGGAAGAAAGGAACCAGCTGGCAAAAGGACAAAACCCTCCTTCGCTCACTGAGGTGAAACAGCCTTTGGATGGCTGCTTCAGAGGGAAGGGGGGAACACTTTGAAAAGACACAGGTCCTTTCCTTCCTCACTGAGGTGAAACAACCTTTGGGTGGTTGCTTCAGAGGGATGAAAGGAACTGCCTGGCAAAAAGTGCAAAACCTCCCTTCCCTCACTGAGGTGAAACAGCCTTTGGGTGGCTGTCTCAGAGGGAAGGAGGAATCCCCTCGAAAAGACACAGGTCCTTTCCTTCCCCACTGAGGTGTAACAACCTTTGGGTGGTTGCTTCAGAGGAATGTAAGGAACTGCCTGGCAAGAACGCAAAACCTCCCATCCCTCACTGAGGTGAAACAGCCTTTGGGTGGCTGTTTCAGAGGGAAGGGGGAACTACTTTGAAAAGACACAGGTCCTTTCCTTCCTCACTGAGGTGAAACAACCTTTGGGTGGTTGCTTCAGAGGGATGAAAGGAACTGCCTGGTAAAAGTGCAAGACTCCTCTTCCCTCACTGCGGTGAAGCAACCTTTGGGTGGCTCCTTCAGAGGGCTGAGCAAAAGGGCTCCAAACAATGATGTCTCGTAGATGGAAGGGCATCCCCTCTGGTCTCTCCCCAGGGGTTTACACCTACCCACGCGTTTGCCGTGCGTGGCAGCCTTGTGCGCTGTAGAGACGGAAGTCCTGGAGGTTGAGCGATGCCGTGAACGAGTACGCCCTGCGGCTAGCAACACGCCTCTTTGGTCCTCTATTCCAGCAAGACAGGCGGCCTGATCCCGGCCCGGTCACGGTCAATCGGCTGGTCTCCCCCGAGAGGCCGCCATTGGCACTCACAATGGTCCGTGAGCGCCGTCACAATGGCTATTGGCTGCGTATATCCTCTCATCACTCCTGTTGCTGTTAGACACTGGTTCTGACACTCAGCTTCCCCTTGTTGGACTCCGTGGTGGGTGGGGGCGTGAGCGGATGAAGCACTTACCAATTTATGGAAAAAATTATAAAACACCCCCCATAGACTGATAAAAATGTTGACGAACCGCGCAAGGCCCAGACCACGGCAGTCACCATGAAGGTATATGTGCCTTCCGGTGGCAAAAGAAAGCCCCATGCACAGGATGACACTGTCACCCCTGCTGCTAAGGTGGACAAGACCGAAGCCAATGGGTCTGTCCACCGAATAGTCAGACATCTTGACTCGCGAGCTGGCCTCTCCAGGCCAACAGCTAAGCCAGGGAGGCCCCTGAGTTTTCAGACGGCCTCCCCGATTGAGAGGGGAGAGCAGGCTGAACCAGTCGCATCAGCTGCTGCCTCCACAAACAAGCCCGAAAGCCGAAAGGGCGGGCCGAAGGGTCCAAGGCCGGAGACCGACTCTGATGAAGAGTCGGGACCCCCTAAACGCTTCGCCTAGTTTAAAGTGCCAGCTAAACCCGAAGGCTTCGACAATGCCTACCAATTGGTCAGGGCATTGGAGTTGCAACAGAAAATCCGGTTGTCGATCCGGGTCACCCGAGATCAGGGCATGATCACAATGCCCAAAGATCAAGCTACCTTGAATTTCCTCCGGGAAACGAAGGAGCTAGCCGATGGGAGGAAAGTGTGTCTTTCCCCACTAAGTCCCGAGGAAAAGAGAACCAAGATGGTGCTACTTGGCTTCTCAGTCTCGTACGATGTGGAATTGATCGTTTCACACCCACAGGTCGTGCAGGCTTCCCAAATGTCGAAGGGGAAGACTCCAACCAGGCAAGTCCTGGTGACAATGAAAGGTGCCCCAACCACTACCCTTGATCTGGGTAACTGGGGCACCTACAACCTTCGAACGTATGTGCCAGAACCACTTCGGTGTTTCAAGTGCCAAAAATACGGTCACCACCAGGCTAACTGTACAGCCAAGCCTAAATGTGGTGTCTGTAGCAAGGCACACAAAACAGAGGTATGCCTCAAGGCATACAAAGAGGAAAAGAGGGACACAACAGCCAAATGTCCCAACTGTGCCAAGAAGCATCATGTCTGGAGCCTGACTTGCTCTGTCAGGAAAGATGCGGCCCTCAGGTGACAAGAGGTTGCTCAAAACCGACCAGACTTTGTTCCTGCCCCACCAGGCACCCATGTCTGGGGAAGGAACAAAAGCGAAAAGGCCTCCCGACCTCCTAAGAGGAAGGAAGCCGCCCCCCAGCCGACACCGGATGTCTCCAACAAAAAGGAGTTTCCGACAATGCCAAAGGTGCAGAAAAAGAAACTAAAGAAAAAAGGTTCTAAGAGCACCACAAAAACCTCCCCAACAGATGATCATCTCCTCTTTGACGAGGACGATATGACTCTCCTGTTAACTGCTGTTGTCTCAGCAGTAGCAACAGCCCTGGGGAGGTCGAGTGAGGAGGCCGAGAAGGCAGTTTCGGTCGCCATGACGGCAATGACCCAGACTGTCGCAGCCCTGAAGGGAAGAAAGCTGGTTAGAGCAAAACCAGCCTCACCCTCACCCCAGACGAGACTCCCCTCCCCACTCCAAACCAGGCCATGCCTTCACAAACAGAGCCAAAACGGGCTGAATCTGTGCAGCCAGAGCCTGATCACGCTGACCTTGCCCAGGCAAGGCCAGCAAGGCCAGCCAAGAAAAAGCCGAACCAACCAAAGTCAGAGCTACCAAAGGCTCTCCACCTCCCAGTGGACCCAAGGATAGCCTGACAACAGACGAGGAGCCCTCAACCAGCGAGGACCTCGCAATGGAGTTGTCAGACTCCGACGATGTCTCTGATGTAACTATCACTTAGTAACATCATGACACACCATCTAAGCATCCTACAGTGGAACATCAATAGCTTCTCTGCAAAGAACGCTTTTCTCCAAGCAGTAGTGCGATCAAGGAACATTGACATTGTCATGCTCCAGGAGACATTAACAGTGGACACTGTTCGCTTCTCAGGGTACCATGCCTTCACACTGCCACGAACACCTGGCAAGAGAGGCTTTCTCACCCTTGTGAGAGCAACAATCCCCTGCTCCACAATAGCCGATGCATCGCACTGTGGAGACGACGTTGAATCCCTTGCCGTCGAGGTTCACCTGGCCGGGGGGCCCCTCAAACTGTACAACGTGTACAGCCGGCCACGCTGTAGAAGCTTAGACATCAGCCAGGTCTGTGCTTTTGCTGCACATGACCGAGTGATCATAGGGGGAGACTTCAATGCACACCACCCCATCCTGGCTCCCTGCCGGGCACCGGATGCGGCCGGCTATCACATAGCCGACGTGCTAAAGACATTCCCTGAGATCGCTCTCCTCAACACCCAAGAGCCAACACATGTCAGAGGAGGAGTCACTGCGACTCTGGTGGGGAGGATTGGCTGGCGTGTCGATGAGACCGTCACAAGTGACCATTACGGCACTATAACTACCCTCATGGATGCTGGCCCAGCCGAAATCCTAAGACCGAATCCAAGATGGAAAACAGACAAGGCCAACTGGCAGGCGTTTCAAAACGCCTTGGCCCTCTGTCTGAGAAGCAACGATCCCCCACAAAGCGAAAATGTGGAAGTGCTCGAAGCTAGCCTGCTAAACGCCATTAATGAAGCAGCCTCACAGACCATACCCAAAACTCGGCCTGGGTCCAGAAGTCACAAAGACGCCTGGTACTTCAATGACGAGATCAGGGAGGTCAACCACAGGGTGAACATGTGCCGAAAAAATATTCCGAAGGCAAAGAACCCCTGACAACTTATCATTCCTAAGGGAGGCTGTCACGGATGCCAAGGAAACTGCCAACAGAGTCAGGCAGGAAAAGTGGCTGGAATGGTGTGAGTCCTTCGACCACCAAACCACCCTTTCAGAGCTGTGGCAACGGGTCAAGCGAGCTACCAGCCGCTCAGCCCCGAGGTGCACCCATCACGACCCCCAAGCAGAGGCTAACAGACTGGCGCACGAGTTCTCTGCGAGAACAAGCAGCAACAGTCTGCCAGCCGAGCTAAGGGCAAGACAAGAGCGTCTACAGCCAGACAGACACGCTCAGATCAGAGAAAGGGCAACCGAACCCAATAACTCAGACATTATCTTTTCTCTGAGGGAACTAAGGAAAGCCTACAAAACCAGTTCCAACACAGCCCCGGGCTCTGATGGGATCTCGTACCCCATTATCTCCCACCTAGGACTAGCAGATGAGCGTGCCCTCTTGCAACTCATCAACAAGTCCTGGGAAACTTCCACTCTACCCCAGAGTTGGAAGAGGGCTACCATAGTTCCCGTCCCAAAACCAAAGGAGCCGGGGAAGTATCGCCCCATCTCTCTTCTCAGCTGCCTGGCCAAGATGGCTGAGAGGATGGTACTAAACCGGCTTCAATGGAAAACGGGACCCCCGCACGAACACCTCCACGGGTTCACAAGGGGCATGGGCACAGCACACTGCATAGCCACGCTCTTAAGCACAATCAGCAAGGGCCCAGCTGTGGTGGTATTCCTTGACCTGGAGAAGGCTTTTGAACTGGCAAGTCCGCTTGCCATTCAGGAAAGCCTGATTCAGAAGGGAATCAGAGGAAAGCTCTTGGCTTGGATAGGTGACTACTTCAGGAACAGGACCGCCAATGTCAAATTCCAGGGTCACCTATCGCAGCACATGCCGCTCAAAAATGGAACGCCTCAGGGTGGGGTTCTCAGTCCAGCCCTATTCAACACTTTAATGTCCTGCATCCTCAACATAAACCTCCCAGTAGGGTGCCAGATCATCTCGTATGCAGACGATCTCGATATCACCTACACTGGACCACGCAGCCAGAATAAAGCCCAGCGTTGTCTGGACCTCGTGTCAGAGGAGTGTTGTAGGACAGGACTAAAGATCTCTGCAGCCAAATCCAAAGCCATGGCTCTGAGACAGAGAGTTCGGGCTACCTACCTATACCTTGGGGTAAGGATAGACCGGACCCTCTTCTTCCAGAAGGAGGTCAAGTACCTGGTTGACCGAACCAAAGCAAGACTGTCTGTCATGAGAGCAATGACTGGGAGACGCATAGGGGACAGACACAAAGTACTAAGATCATTCTATGTACATGCTGTCCGGCCCATTGTGGACTATGCCTCAGTCGCTCTAATTGCTGCAAAGAAAAAGCACACAGACAAATTAGAAACAGTCCAAAATGAAGCTGCCAGGATCATTCTGGGTGCCCCGAGGTGGACGAAGTTCCTCAACCTCCTGATGGAGGCAAACCTTCTCCCTCTGGATCTAATGGCAACACAATTCCTGTCAAAGGTCATCCAGGCTCCCAGGAACACAAGCCTAAGACAAAAATTAGTCAGATGCCTCGAACAAGACAACGAGCTCGTTGCAAACAACTCCTGGCTGTCTCATACAGCCAGGGTGTTGATACGCCATCAGCTCAAAGAACAGCTTCTTGCTAAGGGCATGGACTCCCCCCACCCCGACTTTGCCGAAGCCCCGCCGTGGGCACTGAGCCTGATAGAGTTCAACATAATGAGCCTGTCAATGAAAATGAGCCTATACCCCATGCATAGCCTAAAGGCAGAAGCCCACAGGGTCATGGCAGCCATCACTCCTCCGGGTAGTAGAACATACAACACGGATGGATCGGTCGATCCCTTGAGCCACACTGCAGGCGCCGGCTTTGCAGCAAGGGATGCCACGTGATCCATGAGGGTAACAGACAACACCTCCTCGCTACAGGCAGAGGCAGTTGCAATCATGGGAGCCCTAGGCCACGCGTCCCTAAGGGAAGGACACATGGTCATACACACAGACTCCAGGGCAGCCATTGACTGTCTTCAGCACAGCTCACCCACAGACAACATCTAC
Source organism: Penaeus chinensis (assembly GCF_019202785.1). Classification (NCBI taxonomy): domain Eukaryota; kingdom Metazoa; phylum Arthropoda; class Malacostraca; order Decapoda; family Penaeidae; genus Penaeus; species Penaeus chinensis. The sequence goes on from NC_061849.1 coordinate 12,485,224, forward strand.
CTCACAATGGCACAGAGAATTCTTGCTCAGGGTAGAAGAATTATCATCAACTGGGTCCCAAGCCACATCGGCATCAGAGGGAACGAGCTTGCTGACAGACTAGCCGTCGCTGGCAGGGGTATGCCCCCAAATCCCATGACGATAAAACCGAGCCGAAAATTACTTATGGAGAAGTGTGCCTTGGTCGGTCGTACCTTCCTACGGCAGCTCCACAGAGAGGAAACGAGAACCTCCCCCCCGGCCAACTGGTACTCAGACGCCACAGGCTATGAACTACTGGCACTCTCTGAAGTAAGCAACAGAGGTACCGAAGTCATTCTTCACAGAATGCGCCTAGGTTACCACTGTGCATGGCAGATTATCCCAACAATCGAACGCGATGAAAGGTGCTGCAAGCACTGCGGCGAGCCGAATGCCACAATAGTCCACTACCTAGAAAATTGTGACCATACACAATTCCTGAGACATGGACCGCCCACAACAGCCGCCGTGCTGGTAAAGAGGCTAGGCGAAATGCTTACACCATGGCGGCAGGAGCGCCTGCTGGCAATCCCGCCGCCACGGTAAGCACCGAGTGTCAGACAACTCAATGAGACAGCCGTAAAAAGCTGACACAGGCCGGGCCATATTTAGAAGGCCCGGGCGAAGCTAGAACTTCGCAAACCAAACCACCACCACACCACTCTCTTCGTTTTTTCTTTTTTTTTTCCTCAGTAGCTGACCTTTGACACCTATGCTTTGTACATTAAAGATGTATATATATATATATATATATATATATATATATATATATATGTGTGTGTGTGTGTGTGTGGGTGTGTGTGTGTGTGTGTGTTGTTGTCTTCAAAACTAAACTTTATTTCCCTTTTCTCGGAAGATTTGGCGAATTGGAGTATTACTCAGTCTGGGATGAGTTACCCGTTTGTCTTTTTTCTTTCCTGGGGATGCACCGAGTACTAAAATCTGACAATCAGCACTTCCATTTAAGACATTAGAGCATAAATTAATCTGGGAGACTTACCCATGACACAAGCATCAAGATATTTGGCTTCCATAATCCCCTGGTAGGTTATGTCGCCGTGTTCCTCGACCATTTCACTGATCTCCTGACGAAGGCGTTGCTGGATCTCTGGGTGCTTGGCAAGTAGGATGGACGCAAAGGCCAGCGTGGAGGCTGTGGTATCGTAACCGGCGATCAGGAACATAACACTTTGGGAGATGATAGTCAGTTCATCCAGTGCTGCGAGAATGGAAAGTGTCTGCTTTTAATCACTATCTGGTGTAAATGAGGTGAGTTGTATGGTAAAACTGTAAATGATAGGTATATGTCTTAAACTGCAGAAAGTTAACACTGTAAATTGCATGATGTGAATCCATTTAGTTGTAAGTTACTACTCACCTTGCTTAGACTGGGATGATTTACTGTCGTCTTGCATTGCCGTGATTCCTTCGGCATCGCCAGTGGAGACTTCTGCCTCCAGCAACAGATCCAAAAAGTCTCCTCTTTTATTTCCACTTTGCCTCGCTCGCATGGTCTCACGGGCAACTTCCGTAAAGAAATCTGTTGCTGGTACTGAAAATCTCATATTGAATAGCTTGCCAAGTTTAGGAAATACGCTCAGGAAAACAAGTCTCCATATCATTCCCGGCGTAATTTTGAAAAAAGTGTCAACCTTTTCAGCAAATTCTGCCTTTTCATCCACTAGTGAATTGCATTCAATACCAAAGGCACAAGAAGCAATTGTGTCCATGGTGAAGCGGCCAAAATTATACTTCATGTCGACAAAGGGCTTCGTGCGTGCTTCCTTCAGGCAGAAGGAGACGAGGTCGTCGGCCTTTTTACACACGAGCGGGAACATCCCCTTCATTCTGCCTGAAGTGAAAGTGGGAGACATGATGGCTCTCAGTTTCTTCCAATCTTCGCCTGTCTTCAGAGACAACATGTTAGCCATTACTTTGTCCTTCTCGCTCGGCATGTTTAGTGTCCTTCTGTCCATAAAGTGGTCAAAGTCCTTCACGTAAATGTGCCTCATGAGTTCTGGATCGCCCACCAGTAACATGGGCTCGTGGAAGGTGTAGACACCACTTAACTTTGATCCACTATAGTTGAAATAGACCTGTTAAGAGTGGAGGGATGTATCACGAGACTAAAATCTATAAAGAATTATACAAATATTTCTTACTAATCACTGTGGCGTCTAATGCTCAATAACACAATAATTTACAGAAAAAATTACATTACCTCTTTTTCAAAGTTACATCTTTTATCTGGGAGAAGCAATTTATGCGCATGACCGATGAAAGGGACCACAGGCGGAGTGGGCACACCTTTATTTGCCCAGAACCTGTGTTTCCACCACGAATATGCCCAAAACAGTGCTAGCGCCGCACCCAACAGCAGCCATGTTACTCCAATCATCCTGGTGAGAAAAAATCATATAAATCAAGAGAAAATCAGTGGATGGTGAAGACTTTTAGAGTGGGTATTTGGAACACGTAAACAAGTGCAATTCAACTTAATTTTATTTACAAAATATA